>NW_026055242.1:0-42286 GCF_022829205.1 Neoarthrinium moseri
CCCCGCCTCTGCCCCCTCCACCGCTTGCTACGCAATATCGACTCTACTTGCCTGCACCCCACTCAACGGCATCAGGCAGCGTCAACACCTCAGTTCTGCCGTTTGCCCTGTCCAACGCTGGGGGTCCTTGGTCCAAGTAGTGCTTCGCCAGCTTCTCGCTAAACGCCTCCCTCGTCGGGTTCGTTTCCTTGGCCCACTGCACAATCTTGGCCGGGACAGACGTGTTTGAACCAAAAAATGTGTTCCAATCCGGAGTAACTGGATCCGGCTTTTTCTCACTATTAGGGACTATGGGCAACTCCCATGCCGGTCCCTCGACCAATCTTCCAATGGCACGATATGGATGCTTCTCTGCTAGCCAGTACGCCAAGTTGTCGTCATTAAGATTGGTACCGGCCCAGGCCCCTGGAACTTCGTATTCAAAGAACGGGGGGCCATGAAGCATCAGTGCTGAATTGGGGATATTAGAATTCGGTTTCTGCACGTGAAAAACAACAAACCAAATCGATTAACTATAAGAAAAGGCTTACCAGTCACGTCATACACCAATCCATCGACAACAGTCCAGGCGCCATTCACGCCCTTGGGATCGTTGTACTTCCTCAGCTCCCCGATAGGAATGGAGGGGAGAGATTCATCATGGCGGACCTTGCCGACAATGAGGTCTTTCTCGTATAGGTGTAGCTGCATTAGAGCGGCTGCCCTCTCAGACTGCGTATCTCCTAGGGCCTCATCTGCAGCGGCTCCACCAAATTGTTTGACTTTTGCATGGATCCACGTATGAGCATCTTGGTCATTATGCTCTGGATCCAAGCCGGAGATATCAAAGACCCACCCGCAGAGCGCGACTTGGTGTTTCTGGAGCTGGTCAAGATGTATCTCAGGTACGATTCGTCCGATGCGGAGCTCCGGGTAATTGTCCATAAGCTCGACGTCGTGCCAGTCAGTGAACTCGGTAGCCTCTTGTCCCAGGTACTTGATGAGGATAGTATCGCCACCAGGGTGATTTTCGAGGTAGTCTAGTGCACAGTCAGCTGATCGCTCACTGTCCAGGGAGAGACAAAACTCACTACCGATATCGTACACATACCCGTCGATTGCCGTATAACATCCGTAAGTCGGATTGTCATGGTACCTTAGCATTTTCTCAGTGAAGGGATGGAGAACATCTTGTGGTTGTCGGTGGTATTCCATCACAAGAGCGCATCGGTGTTGCCGCAACTTCTCCCATAGGTCGGGATACTTGGGAATATTTGGTGGATGCCCTCCTGGATTCTTCTTTAGTGCGTCCATCACTGCCTGATCCTTCCTGGGAAGCTTAAAATCTGGCCGAAACGGGTCAATACCAAGGGGGAGGAAAACACACGAACTTCGTGTACTGCATGGGGGGTATCACGCACCTGTCAAGTCGTAGACGTTGGCGCCTATCCTAATCCACACTGGCATCCCATTCGTACCATCGTACTCGGCAATATCTTCAGGTCGTCGATGAACGACAAGTTTTCCAAGTGGAAATATCGACTTGCCGAACTCACAACGTATTTTATTGGCATGCTCATCTCCGTCGGTCCGTAACATAGGACCAAGTGGTCCGACCTCAAGCAGTCGACTTCGGATCCGTCGCGCAGTTGTGTATCCTAGCTTTCGGCACATTTCTACCTATTATCAGCCCTCAATGGTGCTATAAGCAGCTTGTTCAAGTATGTCAACCTACTTGTAATTCTGTATACGTCATAGCTGCAATCCCCATCTGACTCAATAACCCAGGTCGAATTATCTGAGTCAATATGATTCCCTACTTGACTGATGGTATAGTATCTGGGCAACGATGGGTCGTAGTCGGTAAATTCATCTTGCTTATTCATTGCCGTCCTTCTTCCCGTCACCCTGACGGTGGGGGGCCCGGTAGCGCTGGGCAAATCCTGTAATGGACGGTGGACCGGACTTCGCTGGGGGCTCAGGAGCCGGCCTATATCATTGTCAGGTGGCAACACACCAGAAGCTATATCCATTTGAAGAATGCTCCCGGTCTGATTCAGCCATAGCTGCCCATAACCCCAATCGGTGTCGTACAGCGGAATTTGGAAAGGGAAATCAAGCCAAGTGCGACTAGCCTGGCTGGCTCCTAAGGAAGCTCTGTGGATGTAACCGGATTTGATGATCTTGTAAGATGTGAGAATCATCTTCAACCAGGCAGTGGGCACCTTATAGACCTGTGCGTTCACCATGAAGAGTTCTTCAAATCGTGCTATAGGATCTGCGGGGAATATCACTGGATCCGCCGTAACGGTACGGGTTCTGCGCCAATCCGCGAGATCGAGGGCGTCCAAGTCAGGGCGTACTTCTGATAGGTCGATGACGGCCCCTGGGAGAAAGGGAGGGGTCGCTCGAGACGTGGGATACATCTTCAACGTTCTCTTCTGCGGGTCTGGGAGTACAAGTTGGCTCCATGACCGTGGAGGAAGTGTCGCCAACATCAAATACCCGATCGATATGAACAGCCATATAACAGGATTGCCTTCGTTGCCCTGTTCAAAGTAATCGCTCCACTGTCTGTATTTTGTGAGCGCTCCTACTTGAATAAGGCACGCCGTGTAATCTCTTCGAGCGTGTGCTGCGCGAAAAAGTTCAATGTATTCCCGACCACGAGTCCAGCTCCATGGTGACATCCCCCACAGGAAGTACTGCCATGCATACCATGGACGGTGATTTTCCCACGCCGCCCTTCTTGTGCTCCAAACACTGAGCACCTGTCGATATGAGTCCTTGAAGGATTCGGGGGTGTCGTGAGGAATACGTGTTCGGCGCGCGGCGTAGTGTCGTACCCCCATAGAAAACCAAGGGCTGGTAACCTCGCAACGTAATATCTTTGGTGCCTTGAAAGCCTTGGAGCCGTGCTTGTCAACTACATAGTCCCAAAAATATGCATTCGAGAATGCCGAGGAATACGCCACCGGTAAGGGAAAATTGAACGTGACTGGAGTTGTATCGCCGTATTGAAGCACCGTTGGTAGGCTGGAGTGCGCAAGATAGTCAGGCCATTCTTGCAACATCAGGTGCATGTTGCCCCCTCGAAACTTTTCCATGCGCTCGGATGGCATTCCTTTTGCAGGCTGAGGTGCAATTTGCAACTTCCCGCCCAGCATATGCAGCTCGTATGACCAGCCAACCTCCTGGAAGGGCTCCTTGTTGATATGCTAAAAAAAAAAAAGGGCCATGAGTTTTCGACTAACCAATGCACCCGCACACTTACTTACAGGCTCATCATAATTGTTCAGTGGGATGACAAAACGTTCAAGCCATTGCCGTTGCATAAAAGTGGCATGCTATCCCTTGCTCAGCAATGCTTTTCCGCTGGGGAATTGAGTATAACTCCAAGTTCTTACCATGAGTTCGTGGAGAATCTGGGCAGGGATGTAAGCTCCGTCAGCGAGTTCGTCGATTCGGGGTTCTCCTTACCGTGACTGTAAGATTAAAATGTAAATTCGCCCTTTCTGGAAGTGTAGTGGTACGATCACAAAGGCCCCGAATGAAACCAGCGTGGACTAGGATGGTTTGAAATCTAGTCGCCTCGATTTGACCGAGCGGCAGGCTAATGTCCATGGTCAAGGTGAAACCCCAGGCGCCTAGACCTTCAGCCGACGTGTTCTCCTCCATGAAGGACCAAATTGTGTTCTTATTGAACGCTTCCATTTGTTGAAGCAGCATATTTCGCGGTCTAGTGAAACCATCGTGCATCAGAACTGGAGGATTCCGGGTATTGGGGTTCTTCTTCAGCTCCTCTCTCAGCGCGGCGGATATGACGGACCAGTCAAGCCTCGCGCCGAAAAGCAGGCGTTCAATCCTGTATTGTTACGGATCTCGTTAATCTAGCACGAAACCCACAAGACTTAGTCGAAGGGAAGGTGGTTATGCACGAACCAATTAGGCCTGGGCTCGTTGAAAAGGTGTAGCAATGTACGATTAGCCATTTCGATGGGGAGTCTGAGGTGCCTCCAGATTTCATCGTTATCGACGGTCCACCAATTGGTCGCATGGTTGTACATTGCAGGAAAAGGATCCTGAATGTCCACTAAACAGTTTTCTCTCACATCAAACCACCTGTCCCGTTTGAAGAAACTGAACCAAGAGGTCTCATCCACTTCAATTAGTCCAGCTTCGTACCTTGCCCAGCCCGCGTCGCCCGAATCTGGTGGGAGGCTAGGGAGAGGCGTACTGGCTGAGAATCCATCTGGAAGCATCTGCAGAGGCGCGACTTGCCAAGTTTTGAGACCAAATAGCCAGCTTTGTTGCATCCGCTCCTGGACAAAAAGTATGTCAAGCTCAGCATTGGACGGCAGAGTTTGTGGTGATGGCGGCGGCATTGCTGACAAGTTGCTCAGATTGAGGTACGGGTACATTGGGGCAAATTCTGAATGAAGCTGGCCATACCAATTCCGCCAGGATGGGACATCCGAAGGGAAGAAATGTTGAGCGTATGGAGAGAGTAATGGACCGTTGTTGATTGTTACCGCGGGCTGCCCCTGCCCAGCATTGGGCTGGGACCTTCTGGCACCGTGTGTGCCAGACATATCAACGTCTTGGCCCGTCATGGTGCAGAGTAGAGTCGGCTGACTTGCAAGAAATGATCAAATGAGAGAAAGGTAAGCACGGCAACGAACAAATATTAATGTCAATTTATTATGGGCACAGCTGGAATCAGACCAGGAATGCTGAAATCGTATTTAGACTGGAATGTCGTTACCATGGTCCATTTCCCTCCCTTGCGCCATCAAACTGTTAGCTTACGCGGAAACTCAGATGCACACTGGAGATCCTTACAGCAGTAATCCAGGTCAGCAATCGCTTGTAAAAGGAACGTCCCATGTCCCCTCCTGATTCCATGATACCATAGAAACCCCAAGTACTGCTTGGACCTGCACCTAAGAACAAACATAACAGTCCTCACTATGAAGAACCTCCCACTCACCGAGAGCTACTTCTATCAAGAACGGCCAAAAGGCGGCGGTGACCCCTAGATCAAGCTTTCGCCAGCGCCAGTCTTTTCCAAAGCCTTGCTGAGTTGCTGGAGGAGATCTTTCAGCTCATTGACTTCGGTTCTCAGTTTTCTGACCTCGAGGACAGCCGGTTCCTCCTCAACATTGCTCTTACTCTCGGCTACCTTCTTGGTCCATCCTTCTCCTTCAAAATCAACTTGGTCGACCATCTGCTCCCATTCTTCAACTGTGTCGTCGTCATCTTCACCACGCGAACGGTTTCTGCGGATATCCCGGGCAGTATGCACTTCGAAGAAGGCAGCGGCGAGCAGCAGGGGAGAGTAGATCGTGCCCATGACAATGTCGTTGAGCCGCTCATATGCGTGTTTAGGCATCCACCACTCGAATGGAAGAACAAGAAGGAAGATCTCGACAAGGTTGAAAGGCGCAATAAAGACATTTTCATCCGGGGCGCGGACGAACTGCATCGTCTTCTGAGAAAACAGGGCTAGGAATTCGTCATCTGAGTTCTCGTAGATATCCTCGTAGGCGCTGTTGTAGAGTGCGATCAGGATGTTGAGGAGGATGATCATCACGACGAAAGTGAAGAGGTAGTATAGAATGATGCCGAACGGAGGGCTGAATCTTTCGAAGCCGGTAAAGTCAGGGCTCTGCATGATAGCATTGGCCATGGCCTGCAGAATGAATATAGTGTCGTCACCAACCATATCGTCTGCATAGTCCATCCCGATGAATGCTTGCAAGAACCCAACAATGACAACGAAGAGCAGAGCAAAGAAGATGACAGATTCCTTCATCATGACCTTCAAGACTACAAGCATAGCCCCGAAGAACCTGAAACTGTCGAGATAGAGCAGTAGACGGCCCCAAAACATGGGTGCAGCGAAGGCCAAAAAGCTGTAGCTCATCTGGTTGAAGTGCTGCCTGTTGTCGTCCCAATCCCGGCTAAAGGCGACGAACCGTAGGGCGAGCGAGACGACCAGCAACGAGTAAAGTAGACCGTTGAACACGTTCCAGAATCCGATGATATGATACCCGGCCTTCCAAAATTTGGTAAGTTCGTCGCAGATAAAGCCGAAAGTAAAGACGTAGAGCAGAGCTTCAACAGCGTCCAGGTCGCCATTCGGGTTGATGGTGTTGATAGCACCAGTATACAATGCCAAGTAGATGAGGGAGATCAAGAGCTGCGCTGCATTCTGGTACATTGGCGCCCTCATACGATCGGGATCTAAATGGGAGAGCAAGGACGTGTTGTCCCGGTCTTTGAAGTCGACGAAGCTTGCAGGATCATCCTCATCCTGAACAAGCCAACCCTTCCAGAGATAGCTTACGCATTTCTATAAGAAAGTACTATTAGCATTGTTCCGCTTATCAATAGGCTCGACTTGGTTTCTCAAGCTCGATAACTAGCACTGCACACAGGAAACAAAGGACCCAAAGTATCACATGCTGTACGACATAAAAAGGGAAAGGAGAGTGGTCAATTGCTTACCTGGTAACCCGATGACCCAATGACACGAAGAGCATGCAGATCAACCGCCTTCTCAATGACATTGACGGGTGGCGTGGGTTCTCCGTCAATCAGAAAGGCATAGCGTTTGAGCAGGACCGAATGCAAGAGGTAGGTCATGTCCTCTTCTGTCTCGATGCTGTCCAGCTGTCAGCACTACATACTCGTGTAGGAAAGGGCAGCGGGATGCTCACATCTGCTTTGCAATGACCTCACAGGCCACAGCCCTGACTGCGTGCAAATCTGCGTCCCACAGCTCTATAAGAGCCTGGTGCTTGAACCATCTCTTTACCACCAGCAGACAGTAGACGACGCAGGCCCGATTGTCCGGACCACCAGCCTCTTTGGCCGCTTTGACGACCTTCTTGGTGATGACCTTGCTGTGTGGGCGGGTGATTTGCTCGTCCTCGAGTTCGCAGGGAACGGCTTCCTCTATCAGATAGCGAAGGCGCAGGGCAATCTTGGTCACCTCGTCGGCCGGGATTGCGGACTCGATGTGGGTATCGCGGTACAGCGGCAGCACTTTGTAGCGGGCGATGAAACGCCTGTTGTTAGCCCAGTTGCGGAACTCGGGTGTGTAGGGACCCAAGAGCGAGGGCATTGTCGTCAGATGCAAGACGGGGAGCGGGTTTGGAGGTAAAGACGACTTTACTCACGCCTGCGACGCGACTCGTGGATCATCCACTCGCGCTCGTGATGCGGGTGCCGATTCCATCCCATCAACCTGGAGAAGCTGAATCTGCCCGTCCTTGCCATTGTCGGCTTGCCTTGTCTGTTGCAGGAATTCTCGAGGCAGTCGCAAGCCAGCGGATTACTAGGACCCGACTGGGAAGATGGTCGCAGGAGACGGGGAGTTGTAGCCTGAACACTGGCAATTGAAGACGACAAGAAACCCGTCAATTGGCAACGGGGGAAACAATCAAGGTGAGACTGGGCTTTTCTGCAGCAGTCGTCAGAAAGTGTTGGTCAATTGGCCGCGCCCGCGTATCAAGCCTGCAGATTACCTGTTTTTCCGCGCCTTGGAGAGTGTATCGTCGAAGCAAAAATGGCTGGCCATGACGTACCGAGGACTAGCGGCGCTCCGTCAAGTGGGGAGCTCTAACCACCACAGTACTACGGCACAAGGTCCAAGGTACAGCTGCATGTGCGCAGGGTTCCATTCCAGTCTCCATCCCTGGCGGACCTCACTTCCAAGGAAGGTTATGGCGGGGAGCTGCTGAGCTATTACTATGTACACATGGGAAGTCCAGGTACCGTACGACCCGTCGGGTGGGCCTGAAGCAGGGCCGCACGCAGATCTCCCTATACACCCAGGGTTTACCGCGTTGACTACCTCGGTGTCTACCTTGTCTAAAGTATCGAGAGTATCAGCTTACAACAGTATACGCCAAGCATTCCGCCATACTCATACACCAGTGGCGTTCCCAAGTCGTCAAGCTGTAGCTTGAAGCACTCCAAGTTCATGTGCAGCCAAGCCTCCCAATGCCATCATGTTTTCAGAACACCGTGCACCTTAGCACGTTGAAGCAAAGTGCATTTTAGCACCGAAATAACTATACACGGGGTCGTCGTGGTGTATTATTATGCTCGTCTGAGTCCTGGGTGGAGAAACGATGCCCTGTTAGAAAATCCCACCACGCTCGCCCTCGGACAGGAACCGGCCAGCCAGATATGCGCGCGCTACTAACTTAGACAAATTACGCAATTACTGACATAAGGTCCCGCCGAGTACGCATTGCACGGATTGCCAGTTTTTGTAAAGATAAATCCCAATTTTGTTTCAACTTGTTTTAGTTTTATGTGTGCCTCTCACTACTGATCTTATTGGACGAGGTGTGCCAACTTATTCACGTTTCGGTAACTGCCAGCAACGAACCACTTGTGGACGAATACCAAGGATGTTGGTGGTGACGTGAAACTCGGATGGAACGCTTCGGCCAGCCGCTGGCATAAACTCGCTCGGCCGCCGGCATATGAAAACATAGGAACTCGGTCGTGGCCTTCATGTTGTGCATTCTAGTGACCGATACGTGTGGTTACAGTGCAATAGCCAACGAATGCTGTGGGGTCGGCCACTGATCAAGAGGAGGTGGGGTGGACTTGGGTGTGTTGCATGCCTCAGTCGATGCAAGACGTCGAAAAGGGCCAACCAACTACTAACCAACTTTCCGTCCTTCTAGGTACCTCCTCGACTTCCATTTCGAATCTTAGTAGATGATAAGAATACATGGCTTCGGTGAGGAAGCTTGTCCCGAAGTCTGTGCCGCCCCCGCGCGAAGTCTTCAGAAATCCTTTGGACGACCATGCAACGATTGCCACATATATATTTCTTTACATGCGGCTGCTGGTGTTTTCGTGCCAGCGCGGTCGGGTGCCTGCTAGGGTCCGCTTTATCTAGCCTACATCCCACGGATCGGATATACATCACTAGTGGATAAGTAGATGATGAGAGTAACGTCGGAAACCCCAAGGCCCGACCTGTCGTTCTGTGAGTAGCCGTCTTCGAACATCCACCAAGCTTTTCACAGCCTCCGGCGCGCATCTGACAGGAATGTCCATTGAAGCACCCTTGTCCAAGGAGGCTCTGGATTGCGCGCAGAATCTATCGCAAATTCTTGGCCTACCAAAAGGACTGCGGCTACTGGCACGGTCTACGGCATCAGACGAAAACTGCAGGGCTCATAGCAGCCCCAATGTAAGTCACCGCCCCCATGCCAAAAGGCTGATCAGACCTCGGAACTGGGATCAAAGCGAAACCACGGTCACCTCAGCCTTGAGCCCATCGAGAAAAGGAGGGATGGCTGCCTACCGGGCCTGCAGGGTCCGTTGCCTGAGCTATATAGCCTCGCCGTGTGACAGTACCAACTCTCCATTTAGGCCTATGTAACAGAATAGGCAGCCAAGTTGAAGCTCAACGTAGCCTTGTGAATTTGTCCCTCCGAATGAAGAACCTAAGCGACATCAAAAGCACCCCTCCTACACATAGGCGAACTAGATTGGGTACATATCTACTGGTACCTACTTAAGTCCGCTAGGCTTCGCTCAACCCGGCCAACTGGGAGAGAGGGCCTCGCTTGATAGGCTGCATGCAACAGTGGGTACATGGCCTACTTGCGTGCCCGGCACACACCTATCAGAATATGTGATCGTTGTTAGCCAGACTGCTAGGTCTAAACATGAATTAGGTACCTACATAGGTACGCTCCAATGAAGCACCTTCGGTGTTCAACATTCAAAGAATTGCAAGGCGTCCATTAGCAGGCCAAGACTACATGCCTTCTTGCTCGGTATCTTAGGTATTCAAGCAGTCACTTATTTCATGCTGCCTCATCTGGGTTCAGGTACTAGCTTCACTATCCCACCCAGGTGCCTACTCTGCTAGACGTGTTGTACTTGTCCCTACTGGATGCAGTAGTAATGAACCAACGCCTCGCAGGAGCGTTGCCTTTCGGCGCGGTGAGGAATGTTTGCCGGGGGCCTTTCGCCCAAGCATACTCCGTGATTTTGATGAGTTCAAAAACGGCTTCCAGCCTACGGGCAGTGGCAGGCCAAGCTGACCGTTGTTACTAGATCTGCAAATTCTTTGTTCGTGCATATGGGGGCGCATGCGTGATCTGACACATTGTAACCAGTAGAAGCAGGCTGCAACATCGTCCTGCAGTCATATTGCGAGAACGGCGGGTCAGCTGCAAGAACAAGGTCTCATCGTGAGTGGTTTGCATACCTACATTTAAATACATCAATCACATCGAGGCCGCCGGCGAATGCAATAGGGTAGCTAGGTCGTAGTCAGCCTTGCCCGACCGGTTGTCTGTCTGCCTGCACAGCCGCCCGGCTTCTTCTTTCCTGAGGCAAACGCTGCCTAGTATTCATATAATTCGTCGACCTCCGGCACTGGACGCGCCCGATTCTGAAAGCCATCTTACGTCCCATTTGCCAAATTCACTTGCATTTCGGTCCACTCGGAAGCCCTTCCATCCTACCACCCTCTCCGTGGTTGATCGCCTTTGAACCAAGGTCGCGATTTCATCCGCCATCCGCCATCCGCCACCAATACGATAGGCAGACTCACGTCCCACATCGAACAATTCAACATCATTCTGGATGCCCTAAAATTTTCTGCTTCTTTCTGCGCCCGAATAATTTGAGAACCAATACCTCTCTGGGAAGATCCTGGTCTCACCACAGCCCTTGCCGTCTGTGGTGACTGCGGGGTATTGTGTAGTCGCCTCACAGCCTCCCACCTGGCGCTCTGGCGTTGGAGGAACCACAGCGCCATCCCACCATTGGACCTTGGCCGACGCTGCACGACAGACTCGCCAGAAGCACTCTGCAAATTAGAGAGTATTATTCTCACATGACCAACATTCTCAGCCAGTAGACAGTACGAAGCACAAACTTGGGACCAACCAGTCACGGGCATAAGCCACCAAGCTCCGAATTCCAGCTTGCCCTAGACGTCTACTCCACCTAGAAACCTTCGATCGATTTCTTGTCTCATTTCTCAAGTCCAAACTTTCCGCACATTTCTTCAGATTCCGTACTCTGTCCTTGTTCTATTCTTTGACCGTCAATAGACGATAATCATGGAGGCAATGGTCGACCGCGGGGACTTGAGCCTGGATCCTAAGGAGATCCCGGTTGAGCGGCGCGAGGGCAGCCTCACCAGCAATACTAAAGATGTGAAGGTACCCAAGGCCGAGGGCTCTACATCAGCCAATGCAGCGGTCTCAGACGCCAAAAGCTCTGCCAAGGCCAAGGATAAGAAGAAGAAGAAGAACAAGTGTAAGAAATTAACATTGAGCAAGCGAAGTGTCAAGCACGGCAAAGCCAAGTCTAAGAAGGGTAAAAAGGCCGTTTTGGTCAGAGACACCTCATCAGAATCAAGTGACAGCGAATCGGGTTCGGATTCAGTCTCCTCATCTTCCTCGTCGTCAAATTCAGACTCGTCTGAAGAGGATGATTCGGATGAGGGGGTTGGCAAGGATGTCAGGTTGAAACCTGTCATTAAAAATGGGAAGAAAACCAAAAAGTTGTCAACGCCATCGGCAAAAAAAGGAAAGAAGAGCAGGACTGCGGAATCTCTGTCTGCCGATTCTTCAGATACGGATGACGATGCGTCCGACTCTGCAGTCGCTGACAAAACCATTGGAGATAGAGGCAAGAGCGGTAAGAAGCAAAGAGACCCTAGCTTGCAGCAACAATTGCAACAGCTTCAGCGCCAGGTCCAGCAACTTGAGTCTCGCAACCAAGCTGCTGGTCTAATCACCCAGGGTGGACCGCTCAACACGGCGGCCTATAACGGTGTAGCTTTGGGCAACGGTGGCTACGTAGTACCTGGATTCCAGACGACAGGGCAGTCCAACTGTGGTGGCTTCAACACTGGAGCTGTGAGCCTTGGCGGGATTAACGGCACCAACTTCTCCCAAGATGGCCGGCAGCGAGGCTTGGGAAACGCCATCCCTCCCATTCGGGGACATCCTGGTCGTACTACAATTCGACACCGCCGAAGTCACAGTAGCTTGGAACCCCCTCTGGATGACGATTATGATGAAGATGACGATGAGTATGTCGACGATCGGAGGCGTGAGGGAGGCAAGTCGAGGGCTTATGTCAGAGATGGAAGGCGTAGACCTCAAAGACTTGAATTTAAGCGTGTCGACCAGGTCTGGGACTCGTCAATCCATAACTACAAGCTGCAGGACACAGCCGAGAACGTTACCAGCTCTCGTTACGATGAGTATCTGTTTCACGTGCGCCGCACATTTGACTGGGAAGGCAAGTATAAAGCGACAGTCATCGATATCAAGAGCAAACAGCTTCGCGAAGCCCTACAGGATGTCATGGGCAATATCAAGGGAGTAAGCCTCGTGGAGGAGACGCCAAAACTTGATCCTAACATGCTGTTCCTGTAAGTGGAGGCATTTGGAGAGGCGATGTGACTTTGCCAAAAATGCTGACTTGTCAAGATACCTTGAGGATCTTCGAGAACACATGGTCAACTTGAAGGACCTGGTACCCCATGCCAAGAGCAAGAAGGAACGCAAGAAGGTGCAGAAGTGGATCAACGAGAAGCGTCGGCATCTGCGTGTCCTCGTCAAGTACCTCGACAAGGACTATGCCCAGGTCAAGAAGAGGTCAGTCAGCTAAATCGGTGGTGGCGTATCCTCTCGTGCTAATTCGCATCCTCAGTCTCTATCCACTTCTGGACAACGGCCTCATCACTTTTGATCTCTGCTGGGCTCTCTGGAAGCCTAACACCCTGGCATACACAACGACTTACGGCTCCGCTGACGAGCCTCGAGTATTCAAGGTGGATGTAGCAGAGAAGCACTACAGCGTTCTGAAGGGCGAGTTCTATTACATCGAGGGAAAGGTACATAATCCATCCTGTCCCAGCAAACATGCTGATCCCTTTTATCTCTTCCCTACTTGCAGAGCGTGTGTCACCAGAACTAACCACTGGGTAGTATTTCGAGTATGATGGCAAACAGTTCGGTTATGGCTCCATGTCAGAGGAGATGGGCGACTTCCGTGGCGCTCGCAAGATCAGCAGCCTCGGCTGCTACCCACTGAAGTATCACAAGAACGAAGACCAGCTGCGCGAGCAACTCATCGAGCGGGGGAAGAAGTTTGTTAGCCTCGCCGGTGCACACTACAAGAGCCATCAAGGTATGGGCTACTACAAGAAGAAGAAGTCCATCATCAAGGTGAACATCAACGGCCGCATCATGGTGGATCCAAGCACACATCGCCGGAACAACCCAAACTACCCGGTAAATGAACTCACCCGTCGACGCACTCAGCAGAGTGTCGCTAACTCGTATGATCAGATCTCCGTCGTTCGCCCCAAAGACCACGATCTTATCAGCGACCAGGAGGACAGTGAAGGCGATGAAGGTGGCGCGTGCTTTGGAACTTCGTCAGAAGAGGCTGGCGACGGTGGCCACGCCCTCCTGGACGATAACAACCGCGTTAAGTTCGTGACCAAAGTGATCCGCGATAAGAAGGGTCAAATTCGCACAGTCCGCATCCCCAAGGCGGAGCTCAGCGAAGACAGCAGCAAGGCGAAGCTCGACAATGTTCTGTCCAATAAAGATAAGGATGGCAGTGGGAAAGACTCGGACAAGACGGTCGCCGAATCTGAGGATGGAAAGCATGAGAACCAAGATGAGGAGGACATCGACCCCCCTGAGTTCGCCGACGAAGAATACCTGATCGCATCTCCCGTAGTCCTGGGTTTCGCGTTCGCCGAGAAGCTCTGGCTAGAGCTGTCAGTCTCCGGCGTCGGAGAAATCTCGTGGAACGAGTCGGCGTACGACTCGCTGGTGCTAGAGCCGAAGACCAAGGACATCGTCAAGGCTCTGGTCGAGTCACACAAGTATCACGCCGCCGAGAGCATCGACGACGTGATTCAGGGCAAGGGGAAGGGCCTGGTGTTTGTGCTGCACGGCCCGCCCGGCACCGGGAAGACCCTTACGGCGGAGGGCATCAGCGAACTGCTCAAGTGCCCGCTGTACAACGTGTCGGCGGGCGACCTGGGTACCGACTCACGATTGCTCGAGGTCGAACTGCAAAAGGTGTTGGACATCTGCCACGCGTGGGGTGCCATCCTTCTGTTGGACGAGGCCGACGTGTTCCTGGAGAAGCGCAACATGCACGACATTCACCGCAATGCGTTGGTCAGCATCTTTCTGCGACAGCTTGAGTACTTCCAGGGCATTTTATTTCTGACCACAAATCGCGTAGAGGTACGGATTATCCCTTCATCCCTCCCCAAGCCCATCTAGAGGGTCTTGCGAAGCTATATTGTATTGGTACTAATAGATGAGGCAGACCTTTGACGACGCCTTCCAGTCCCGAATCCATATCGCGCTGCGCTACGACGAGCTGGACACCAAGGCCAAGAAGGCAATCTTTAAGATCTTCATTGATCGGGTGCGGGCACAGGTGAGCGAGGCGCAGAAACCCGCACCTTTGACGAAGAGCGACATCAATGGCAGCGGCAGCGGCCAAGTAGCGGCCAAGACACCAGACAGCAAGAAGGCGCTCGGCTGTGTTGACTTCACCGACGAGGACTACAATACCTTAGCACGCCACACGCTCAACGGCAGACAGATCAAGAACACGTAGGCGCTTTCCCCTTTTCTTTCTCCCCTCTCATTTGACAAGCTTGGCGCACCAACGGAAAGCGCCTTGCAGACGACCTGCGCCGTATAAGCGAGACTGGTGAACAGTTTACTGACCCCTATGTTGCAGTGTCCGAACGGCGCAGGCCTTGGCGGTGCAGAGGGGCGAGCCCCTGAGTATGAAGCACATCACGCAGTTCCTCGATGTGCTACAGAGCTTCGAGAGGGACCTGAAGGGTGGTACTGGATACCAGGATGCCATGAGGAGCTACTTCTAAGGACCTGGGTTCCCGTGAGGTCATCTGCTTTGCTCTTTGAGTCTGATCGAGGGCATTGTTATCACGAGGCGCTCCTCAGAGATCGTCAGCGGCTGCGGCTGATCATTCGTGGCAAGAACGGTATTCGGGTCTCGGATATCACGAATTCATGAATTGACAAGCTGAGGGTAACGAGAGAGCTGGGAATGGGGTCTTTCTGAATTCTCTTCCTTCCGGGCGGGAACTTTGATCTGTATTTCTACTAGTTATGTCTTCCGTCCGACGGCTATTGTCTATTTCTACCCTTCAGCGTCTTTCGCCGGACACGAAGCGATGGATACCTAGATAGCATAGTTAGTGTGTAATCTGGATTGCTTTGTCACATGTTCTCTCCTACAAAGCTGCGACTTTCACGTAGGCAGGCCACATCTGCAAACATCATCATGAGCTTGTGAGGAGGCTTGTTTCTCTAGTCCTCGTGAGTCCAACGTGATGGGATATAGGTACCTTCACTGAGGGTCTGGTGCGCGTCATGGCCAGACGACGATATGATTGAGTTGTGCCGAATCATTGCCCTTTCACTTGTATGTGGCAGGAGAACACAGCCAAGGTAGGAGGCCCGCTCCGTAGTTCTGGGCTTGCATATGACGCTCATCAAGGTGTACTTGCGGAATCAAAGTCTCTTGACACTTAGCATTTCAAGGCCGGATCAGGCTGCCAATGAATGACCTCAAGTCACCGGCCTCCTCTGGCACGGTCCGGTCCGGCAAGCTGAGGATGGCCGCCTTCAAGGCAGTGTCCTGGGCAGTCGCATCGCGCAAAAGCTTCTGCAAGGTCTCCATCTTGAAGGTGGAGAAGGGCGTGATGCGTTGTATGCTCAGCAGGGTCTCGAAGAAGTCGATGAGGGTCAGGTGCATCAGCATGTCCTCCTTGTCGATCATGTGCAAGGCGGTGAAGTGCAACAGCCCCTGGTTACCGTCGACGTGGACGTATCTCTGGTTGAGGTCCGAGAAGTCGGTCCGCGCCACGGCGCCAAGGTTCAGAGCCGCAAGGCGCGGCATGACACGGAAGAGGCGGCCCTGGGCCAGGGTGAGCTGCTGGGCGCTCAGCCCGCCGTCGGCGTTCTGGTGGGGGCCGACACTGCAGAGGGACAGCAGCAGGCCGTAGATGTCGCGGTCCTGGAATATCCTCCGCCACAGCAGGCCCTGGCCCGGGGGCCTCCTCACAGCGATCTCCATGCCGTTGAGGGAGAGGCCGTCGTGCGGTCTCGTGTCGCAGTCGACGTCCAGGAGGTCGCCCAGCACCCTCGAGCCCTTCTCGCCGACCTCGACCTGCGGAGCGCCAAGCCACTGTTCGATGAAGTTGGAGATGACATTCTTCATCATGGCCAATATGGCAGCCTCGCTCGGGGACTTGGCGGCCTTCTCGAGCACGGCCATGGCGAGGAGATTGGCCGACGGGGCGGGGGATCTGAGGGCTTGTATGATGGCATCCTCCGAGGCCAGGGACATGACCTGGGTGAAGTTCAGGGGCCGCAGGAGGCGGATAGCAAGCGAGCAGAGCATGGCCGGGTCCTGCTGGTACTGCTTGAGAATGTCGGTGATCTTGGGGAGCAGGCGGGGGATCAGGGGTGGGATGTTGGCATCTGTGGACGAGGCCCAACCAGGTCAGCACGGCACCTCGTCGGGAGGCACGGAAGACTCTACGCACCGGTCAACTGCAGCTCGACATCGTCAAAGAGCTTAGCCTGGAGAGGGAGACTGGGGTCGGCTAGCAGATCTTGCAGGTGCTTGTCAAGGTCGTCGACGCCGGTGACGGGGATGGAGTCCGAGTCCATCTTGACGGCGATTCTGGACATGTAGACTCGCAAGGGAAGGGAACAGAGCACACAGCGGCGCCGTGGAAAGAACGGACAGTAGGCGAGTGAATGGACCTTGTTGACGGCGTGGCGTGGCGTGGAGTGGAGTGGCGGGCCGCCTGGTCTTGGAGTTGGAGTTGGAGTTGGACCTGGAGTTGGACCCAGACCTGAAAGTGTGAGCGAGGTTTTGTAGTTTGCGTGGTCAGCTTCAGGCAAACAGAAGCTGTCGTGGACCTGCTAGCGAAGTAGCTATACCTTGGATCCAATATGGATCCATCATACCTCCAGCTCCAGGGCTACCTAGGTACTTGGGGACCATCCTCAAGCACCAAGCAGGCAATGGACGCATCCGACTGAACAGGCGGACAGGGGTGCCAGGGGTGCCAGGGGGCCACCGCGGGGTACTTTTAGTTACCGAGCTATAGCCTGCAGGTGGCTGATCGCGTGGAAAAAGACCCCCCTGGCAGCCTCCAGCCTCCAGCCTCCAGGGCTGGCTTCGACTGTCCCAGGTGACTCAGCGGAATCCAGGCCGCGCACCAGCCCGGCCCTGCCCCGCTGAAAAGTTGGTTTGCGTTCCGCCGACCAAACTTTTGCGACGAAACCACCAGCCGCAGCCCGTGATAGATCCATTTTATTGAGTATATCCATGCCGATTCCGATTCAGATTCAGATCTGACGTCCCTGCCGGATTGTGCGACACGACACACACACACACACACACACACACACACACACACACACACACACACACACACACACGAAAACACACGACAGCCAACAAAGCGCATCACCCGGCCTGGCGCGTTTGGCGACATCGAGTCCTGGGTCCTCGTCTGTGTGTGTCTGTCTCTCTCACACATCCACGAACACCCGCCAATGTCATAGCGCCCCCCTCCCATGGCAGCACGCGGAGGCGGCAGAGGCGGCGGGCGAGGCGGGCGAGGAGGTGCTCGTGGCGGCGGCAAGTCCGGTCTGCCGTGGGAATATGACCCCAACCCGACGCTCGACCAGCCCCAGGAGACGTATCCCAAGACCTACCGCCCTCCCCTCGCCAGCGCCCACCCGCTCACGCCCTCCGAGGCCCGCGCCGTCCGCTACCTGGTCAAGTTCCGCCGCGACTTCCACAACTCGGGCCTCTATACCCACCGCCACCTGGCCCCGGAGTCCGTCAGCGCCTCGGATGACTTCTCCGACCCCGTGTCCAAGGCCTACGGCCAGCAGCAGGTGAACGACCGCTACGGCGTCAAGAACAAGGCCACCATCGACCCCTTCCTGTCCGTCCCCATGTACACCCACCAGTTCGTCGCCGAGACCCGCACCATGCCCGACCTGCGAGGCCACCCCTTCCACCATGACTTCTTCCCCGAGGAGCTGTGGAACACCCTCGACAACAAGGACGGCGGGCCCAAGGGCCCCATCAGGAAGCGCAAGTCCATGGCCGTCGACGAGGACCCCTTTGCCCTCGACGACGACGACGACCTCGACGAGTCTGGACAACGTAAGAAGCCCATGACCGACGAGGAGCGGAGGCGCCGCATCGAGGAGGCTGCTACCGGCAAGGAGGCCGACGACGACATCGCCGACGAGGATGCCGAAGATGAAGACGGCGACATGTCCCAACAGGACGACGACTTTGAGGACGACGAGGATGGTGGCGATTACAATGCCGAGCAGTACTTTGACGGCGGGGACGACGACCTTGAGGATGAAGGCGGCGGCGAAGCTGCTATGGACTAGAAGATTCGGGGACGGCTGTAAAGACGCCCCGGATTAAGAACAGAAGGGAGCCGGTGCTTTTGCTCTTTCTACTTGCATTGGGATGGCGTCTAAGAGGGCAGTCATTCCGTTGTTGTTGGTGCCGCTCCCCACGTACGGTATATCACACAGACAGATACGAGGCAGCGAAAATGGATGATACCAACTTGTTTTCCGCGTTTTGCCCATGTTGGCACGCACAGCACATTCGGCAAACCAGGGTGCCTGCCCTCTGCCGAAATCAACTCATTGTACCTGAACATTACTTCTCGTCAAGCCTACTCCACGACCTGCCCCCCTATGCCGTCCTCCGACTTCGCAATGTCCACCCAAATCAGCTCTGACCAGCCCGACGACAAGAGACTTTGCAATACTGCAGTATGCATGTTGGTGATCTCGACATGGCGACCAGCCAAGTGAATGTCGCCGAACGGATCTGTGAGGTTGTCTTCGCGCGGCAGTGGTGTGTACATGGATGGGCGCAACTTGCCGTTCTACGTGCAAAACTACCCAGTATGTCCAATTGGTCCGGCCAGGTGTGTGTCATGCCCATGTTGAGTCGAGCCATGCATGCAGGCATAGTCAATGCCGGAAGGATAGAATGTTACTGGCTTGTGAGTGTGCTTTGGTCCCAAACATGACTATTGTCCACTCCATTAGTACCATATCTAGATTGATGATAATTACGACGGCAGCGAGAGTGGGACGCTGGTCAAGCCAACAGTCTACTACTAGTTTGCCATGTAACCAGTTACTTAATTGCTCGGAGCGAAGGCAGGACTCGACCAACTTATTGTCAATAATATAGAAATACTATACTACGCCTCCAAAGATAGCAGTCCCACAAATTGAGCCATGGAGTCAATGCGAAGCTAGTGGAGTACTTATAGCACGCGCCTAGTCTCTATTTCGTCCCAAACAGGACTTGCTTCGCATCATAGGTGTACTGCGGAACCTCGAGGAAGTACAGGGCGCATTCCCCCTTGGCCAGTTTCCAAGCCTGCTCCAGCACTTCCACAAGATCATCGGGCAGCGCGGGTTTCTCCAGATAGTCCAAGTTGTCCTTGAGCTGGTCTAGATTGCTGAAACCGATGATGACGCCATCCCCATTCTTGACGTTCAGCTTCGAGTGATGCACCAGCCAACGCATGGCAACCTCGAACGGACTGAGCCCGGCCTTTTCGGAAGCATTCGCGATCAGCTGCGCGCCCTCAATGATGCCATCCTTGAAGTAGCGGCCCCTCGTGAACTGCTGGAATGGTGATTCCTTGAACCTGCCTTCGGTGGGGTTGTCGTGCTTGGACTTGATGGCGCCCGACAGGAAGCCGCCCGCGATCGGACTGTAGATGACAACTTGGAGACCGTATCGGCGGCAGGCGGGGATCAGGTCGTCCTCGATGGAACGGGCCAGGCAATTGTAGTGCGCTTGGTAGATTGTCGGGCGTACCCAGCCGTTGTTCGCACAAGTCAAGACGACCTCGGCCACCTCGAAGGCCGCAAAGTTGCTCAGGCCCAGCTGTTTGAACTTGCCGGCCTTGTGCAACTTGTCGGCGGCTTCGAGCGTCTCGGCGAACGGGACACTTCGGTCCTAATAGACGCTATCAGGATTCATGGTTCTGCCAAGTCAGGGATGCGTCAACTCTTACCGGTGCATGAAGATACAGTATCTAAGCCACGTTAGCGCTCGCTGCAGGTTCTTCCGTATATATGAGTACTAACGTCAACAGAGTCCGTGCCAAGCTCCTTCAGACTCGTCTCGAATGACTCGGTAAACTTATCAGGCTTGTGCATTCCTAGAGGTGCAGCGAACACTTTGGTCGCAATTGACAGCCCCCTTTCTTTCCAGCCGGCCTGCCTCGTCCAGCCTTCCTGGAGTCCGCCAACATATATGCGGGCAGTGTCAAGCTCCTTGTAGCCGCGCTCTTGGAAGATATCCAGCGCCTTCTTGGTATCGTCCAGTTCCGTCATCCTCGCGCCGAGCTTCGGGTCAGGCCCCTGAACCATGAGGCCCAGAATTACTCGGATGTCGTTCGTCATTCTTGCTTCACTCGAGAAGGACTGCAGAGGGTGAGGATAGATCAATCAATCGGCAAGTGTGCTTGGTAAAGGTCTGGGACCACCATCTCCAAAACCGAAGTCTTGGGGTTTTATAGTGAGGGGTCGTGCCAGTTGTCCTAACTCCGGTCAAAAGTCCGCACGATCTGGAGTAGAGCGTGCTGCTTCACCACATCGCGCAAGGGCAGATGCTGGTCAACAATTCACACTCTGCGATCTCTAGTTACACAGGCCTCGCGCTTTGTCATCAGTATGCAAGACGGTGGCACAACGTAGACCAATTAATAGCAAGCTACCCTTGAGCGGACCTAATGTATAACCTGATGCGGCTAGCTCAGGACCCATACAGGAATGTCCACCTCTGGTCTCCTCGCCGCTCCTCAGACGCAGCTTCGGCTACGAACCGAGCCTCATCCCAGTCTGCCACCTCACAAATCCTTCTCTTGTTCTCCAACATGTACATATAACGGATGAATATCAAGCCGACGGCTCCTACTGCCATGATGACCACGGTGATAATCAATGGCGTCTCGTCTTTCGTGGATTTGTCAGCCAGGTTCCGGACTTAAGTTGCGTAATTACTTACATCTTGGCGCGTATCCGCTCTTGAATACCTGTCCAGCAATCACGCCAGCGAGGTTGGACCAGCCATTGATACCCAGAACCACGCTTCTGGTGCCCTTCCATGGAGTGTTGCCTGCTAGCCAGACTGCAACCAGCGGGCCGCCGACAAAGACACCAGCCATGCAGACATGTGCGAAACCATATCGCAGTTGGTTCTCGGAAGAGGCAGCCATCACGATACAGCCAACGATGCCCAGAGCCATGCCAAATGCTGTGTGGAGAGATCTCTCTCCGCAGCGATCGCTGGACCACACAATTATAAGAAGACCAGCAGTGCCCCTGTCCTTTCGTTGAGTGCAAATCTTACAAGGCCATTGTTGTTGGGCATACTTACACCACGAAAGGTGGTACGCTCATGAGCGTTGCGTCGACGCCCTTGTATCCCATCCCTTGGACTACGAGAGGCAGGAAGGTCGTAAAGGCGGTAACAGGGAGCACTGTTGTGATGTTGCAAACTATAGTCATGAGCTTCTTCCAGTCCTTGGCCACGTCGACAACATCGCGGCTGGTGACGGAAGTGCTGTTGATGTCGGCTTCTTCCTGTGTGCCCGCAAGGTCAACCTTCATACGGTAAACAGCATGGGAGCGTTCTTGCGCTGTAAGAAACCATGCTGAAGCCAGGTTCTTCGGCAGCATGAAGAATGATATGATGCCAAGCAGCACGGTAACGCCGCCCTCAAGGAGAAAGACAACCTGCCAGCCGTGTAGATGAGGTGACTCAATCTTAAGGAGCCCATAGGCGAGTAGTCCAGCGAAGGCACCGGCGACGGAGTACATGCCAGTGAAAATCCCAACTCGTAGACCAACTGCGTACTTGGGGTACATAGTCGACATGTAGTACATTCCAATCTGTGTGAAGCCTGCCTCAGCGGCACCAATCAGAAGCCGAAGTGCGATTAGTGTGCCGGTATTTTTAATAGCAGCGTGACACATACAGAGACCACCCCAGAGTATGAGTTGTAACGTGATAAAGTATTTGACGCCTATCCGCCGGGCCAAAATAGTCATGATCGGCTGAAGCGGGACGTAGGTGGCAGAAAAGAGGGAGAGGGAGTTGGGGATGTCGTCGGGCCTCAGGTTGGCGTCTTTAACGAAGGAGCTGGTAGCAACGAATCCAATGTTGGTCTTGTCGATACCACAGAACTGTACACGCAGGTTGGGCATCAGTCTTCAATGGTTCGCATGTTTCCCAACCCAATACTTACTATGAACTCAAGGGATAAAATTACGACAACGAACAGGTCCAACTTGAAATTGACTCTCCTGTCAATATACCTCTCTTCATCGGTCTGAGGTCGATAATGTACTTGTCTCGCGCGTGCGAGATCTTCTTGCACAATTTCGACCTGTCTGGCATCATCAGTGCCCTTTGCATCTTGGAAAACCGGTCCCATAGCTGTGTATAGCACAATCACTCTACCGACAGAAGAAAAGTTAGAGTTAGTTAATTTAGTAGTAGGTCAGGAGCTAATCTCGCGGATCTTGTTCGAGCCGTGGCTGATAAGCGTTGATCTACGATCGTACCTAGATGGCAAGGAGCAAAGGGAACATGGTGATTCACTGACGTATCTCGGATGGCCCCCTCCACTCGTTTCCGCTTTGGTATAGAAACAGCGAGTGGCAACACCGACAACCCTCAACCTCCAACAAGGTACCCCGCAGCCAAACCCTAGGCTTTCATGTTATAACGGTTAGTTGTCCCGGCTTGGCACTTGAGTATCTGAGCCTATCCAATCGCTATGGATTATACCGAACCAGACACGGGTTGGTCAGTGGCGGCATTCGGAATCGGTAACGCTGAATGGTGAAACCTTGTGTCGTACAACAAGCTAGGTAAAGTTCCCGAAGAGTCGGGTTGCGCCTCCATAAACATTATCTAAATCTGTCATATCGATGGATTCTTTTCTGCAACACATCAGGCCGTCGAAGTCGTGTTCTTGTGGCTGGTCAGCATCATCACAAAATATATTCTCTTCCATCGCCATACAATGGCCGCTAAAGCGTCACAAACCTTTAAGGGCTCAGATGAGAGGTTCGATATTGACAAATGCGCCGCAGTCATTAGCAATGATCCTGCAAAAATCTACGAAGAGTACAACTACCTCCGGAAGCATTGCCCCATCATCCATACAAACCAGTACGGGGGATACTGGATAATGACGCGCTACGAGGATGTTAAGAGAGCTGCCATGAACTCTGACACCTATATCTCCAGCGTCAAAGCTGTGGTCCCCAGTGATCCCAGAGGCATCCGTCGGCCGCCATTGAACTTTGATGCCCCAGCACATACGCCCTTTCGGACAGCCCTGGAGCGCACTGTTAAACCAGCGCGGCTGAGTAGACTCGCAGAGCCACTACGAATGCACGCTGAGAATGAACTTGCCCCCTTGATCACGCGCGGCCAAGGCGATATCAGTGCCGAGTTTGCAGCCAACTTTGTCGCCCATGTGGAGTCGGAGTGGCTGAATCTAGACCCAGATGTTGCTCCGATGCTCGCCGTAACTGCAGCAGCGTGGCTGAATGCATGGAGAATGCAGGACGGCGAAACCGTAACAGCCAACTCGACGAAGATGTATCAGATTGCGCGGGACTTACTTGCGGATCGGCGCCTCAACCCAAGAGACCCAGAAGAAGATCCAGCGTCTTCGTTGTTGCTAGAAAAGGACTCCGACGGAAACTCATTGAGCGAGGAGCATCTGGTGTAAGTTAATGGCAATCTCTAGTACGAGAGACTGCACCCGCTGACATTTGTTCAGGGGCTGCGTGAGACAATCACTAGTCGTTGGCGTCGTTGCACCACCCATCTTGATCGGCTCAATCTGCAAGCATCTTTCAGAAGACAAAGCACTACAAAACAAGTTGCGAGAAGATGAAGCCTTGATCCCTGCGGCAATGGAAGAGTTCCTGCGCCTCTATAGTCCATACCGCGGATTCGCCCGAACGACATCAAAGGTCGTTCAACTGCATGGCGAGACTATCCATCCCAACGAGCCTATCACCTTATGCTACGCAGCTGCCAACCGCGACCCCGAAGTATTTGAGGAACCCGACAAGTTCATTCTGCATAGAGAGAATATTGCCGCGCATGTTGGTTTCGGGAGAGGGAGGCATCGATGTGCAGGGATGCCCCTTGCAAGGTTGTGCGTATGCGTCCCGTACGAGCGGTATTACTTTGCTGACCACCATGAAATACCAGGGCTATCGATACCGCTGTTCGTGTGATTTTACGAGCAACTAGGGACTTCGAAGTTGATGGCCAGCTTCAGTACTCGAGGATGCCGGAGTTGGGCATAATCAGCTGTCCTATGAGGTTTTCCCCATAGAGCCGATTCCTATATTCCGTCCCGATTCGACCATCCACTTGTCATCATTTTAGTTCTGAGGCAATTTCCCTGGATCGGTTACGAGCTTAAATCTTTGTATAGACAGAACTGCTGTCAATAGACAAGTCTCAACTTCGAGATAGAGAGGATTGAGACAAGAGTAGCCTGCATAAAAGGAAACAGGCTGGAGTGCAAGTGTCGATAATTGAAGTAATGCTCCAATGAATACTGGCGACCACATCAGCGTTACTACAACACTGCGCCGGGAACTTGCACAAAATAGATGAACTTACGAAGCAGACTATATATATTCCTTCAGTCCTCTTAGACTGTCCAGTGTCCAACTTGCCGAACCGTGGTATTCTCGTCTTGCGGTTTATAATTTGATGTTCTCCGCACTTTGATATTCTCTCATACATCGGTGAGACGCAAGCAGATGCCTGGGTAGCAAAGCTCCTGGAAGGCCTCGACCACCATGGACCTGTTTGTGCCTATATCCACTTGCATTTGTAAGTCTATGCCCCTTGCGTTCGCACTGTCGTGCACGCGCTATCGGGCTAGTGACATGCGACTTAGAGGTACGATGGAAACGCATGCAGCTATGTTCTGGTGGAGCGCAGTGCCCTACTGTATTGATGGCTTCATCTCGAGGCGTTGGTGAGCCAGTAAGAAGCTAGAAAGCTAATATGCTGTGCTTGCGCCTAGACTGAAGGTGTTCGCTGTCTTCAGTCTTTTCATGGGCCGGTGCCAAACTGAAACTGTGCAACTTCGGGAAGAAAGTGAAGGTCTTGTGACCTTGAATTACGCGTCCACCAGCTGTGGCTTGGATACCGTGGCGCTCAGATCAAACCATCAATGCGCAGGGCTACCACGACCGCAATTGGTTCCGTGATATGAGCCAAGGAAAGACGTCGTACGGCCATGATAGGACTGTAATCTGTCATGTTAACATATCAGAGGGACCACTGACGATGGAGCCTAGCGATGAGCCTGTGGGGTGGAACATATGGAATAGTATATGCGCGACACGTCACAACATCTTATCAATACAAAAGGCCCTCCATCTCAGTTATTGACATGTGGTGGGCCGTAACAAGGCCGCAAGTCTTCGCCCACAGTTATACGTATGGGATCCAGATTAGAGTTCCCGGATTCCCCGCACATGGCTCCCCGAACGAAACATGTTTGCTAACTACCATACTACACAAATTGAGGGATCACTTACTAATAAGCCAGATACCCAACTACTTGGTATTGGAAGGGCCTTGAGTCAAGCGTAATGATTCAAGCACACACTTGATTGGAACCCCAAGTGGGGTCATGTAACTAGAAGTTGGGGGAATGGAGACCTGGGGCAGGGGCTGGGGCTTCCCCAACTGACCCCAAATCTTGGCTGACGATCACATTTAGCGCATCCTTCGTTCAACGGGCGTGCACAGGATGTACGACGTGTACGGCCTAATAACTCTTGAACAACAGCTCGTTTGAGCCCGTGAGACGTACATTAAAGTAATCGAGGCTGAACGGTTTATGACTAGGCCTGTGGTTTGTGGGTCATCAGCATCCAGCACCGTTCATGCTTGACGTTTGGTTGCGCTGTTGAGCCTTGAAATGTTTCCACTCTTCGAGACTCACTGCAGGCCTTAAGTGGCCGATTATGCAGTCTTGAGTAGCCGTAATCTCGATGTCCATCTGAGCTGTCTGCAACGGTCACAGGCATGTCTTTCTGGCTGTTGAAATCCGAGCCTTGCCGACGTAGGATTCCAGTTGTCAATAGGTATCATTGTTGAAGACGCCCGGGCACTGTGGTGTCTCAGCTCATGCACCTGGTCCTCTTGGGCTGTCTCTGCGCCATTATTGACATTCACGAGGACCGTTTATCGCGCCCACCATTACACCCCTCACCGACATGATGGGCTGCATCCAGTTGCCTAGTGGGCGTAGCCATTCGTCAGTCTGCCCGGCAAGTCCGGGGGTTTGCCTTGACTGGCGCAAGCGACCGCATGGAGGACTAGTCCCAACGAGGATCATTGCCATTCCAGCATTCGCTCCCAGACTACCAGCAACCGGGAGACCCTGGGGATTCCAGCCTGCTGGTGTTCCCCCATAATGATCATTCAGCTATCGCACAACTGATATGGCATGCTGTCGTACCCCGCATGCGCTGCTGACTAGAGTCAGAGGGTGCATGGGTGGGTATGGTCCCAGATCGAACGGAATGGCGCACCCATCCGTCTGAATTATTACGTCGAGGGAGTTAAAAGAATCACCGAGCCCATCTGAGAAACTTTGAGAGCCTTCTCATCCTGCACTCGTCATTCAAGTCGGCTCGTCCTGAGATCCAACAAAATCTTCATCACATCAAAGGAGAGCATGGCTTCCCACGAGAAGACAGAAGGCGCTCAGCCTGGCGCCTTCGATGGCACTGGCGACTACAACGCCCAGAACTCAAACATACACCCGCCTCACCATGGCATGTCCAGTGGGAAGTACCTGGCAACTCGCATCAGCAGTCTGAAGCCGGCGATGGTGAAGGCCCCAAATCCCATCCGACTCGTCCGTATGCTCAGCCGCCGCCATTGGGCTTTCTTCTTTGTCGCATTCTGGGCTTGGGTATGTGTTTCCAGCGCCAACGCTCTTCTCCTCAAGCAAACTAATTCGCCCCGTATCCTGTAGACTTGGGACGCCTTTGACTTTTTCACCGTGTCCCTGACGGTGAGCGAGCTCGCCGAGACTTTTGGGAAGAGCAATACAGATATTACATGGGGCATAACTCTGGTAGGCGACTGCTCACTCCGTGTCCGCACTGGTGTGGTGGACCCTGTCGCTCACTTGCAATCTCCAGGTCTTGATGTTCCGGTCCGTCGGTTCCATTATATTTGGTATTGCTGCCGATAGATACGGCCGCAAGTGGCCTTTCATCGTCAACAACCTACTGTTCATAGTTCTCGAGCTTGTAAGTGTATTCGCGGTTGATGTTGCTACCAAGCTTTTTGAGGCTGGCCTCGGTCCGCAATTGTCTGTTCACATTCCCTGGAGCCAAGCCCGCCACTTCGCTGGGCGCCGCCTTGGCTGCAGGTGCACCACTCTTCCCTGGTGCGCAGCACTACCGTTGAACCGAGTCACGCCGCGTTTGACACCATTCAGCTTTCTGACTGTGGGCTAACGTCTTCCGCAGGGCACTGGATTTACCAGCACTTATGGCGAATTCCTCGCCTGTCGCGCGCTCTTTGGCGTTGCCATGGGAGGTCTCTACGGCAATGCTGCTGCTACAGCGCTGGAAGACCTGCCCCCGCAGGCCCGGGGCTTGATGAGCGGGCTTCTCCAACAAGGCTATGCCTTTGGATACCTTCTCGCTGCCGCCTTTGCTCGCGGCCTCGTGAACACGACACCGCACGGATGGAGACCACTCTATTGGTTTGGCGCTTGTCCTCCAGTCATCTTCATTATCTGGCGGTATTTCCTGCCAGAGACTGACACGTATAAGAAGCATAGAGAACTTGCAAGCCACGGAGGTGGTGGCGTTGGTAGTACCTTCGTCGAAGAGGGCAAGATCGCGCTCAAAAGGCACTGGCTCTTGCTGACATACCTTGTCCTCCTCATGGCAGGATTCAATTTCATGTCTCATGGCTCCCAGGACCTATACCCGACGATGCTTTCCAACCAGTACAACTTTTCTGCCACAGAGGTTACTGTGACCCAGTATGTTACCTTGCTTAATTAAGGGAAAGGAAGATCAAATTAAGAGCCTTACTAACGCCATTCAGAGTTGTTGCCAATCTTGGGGCCATGACGGGTGGAACAGTTGTGGGCTTCTGCTCGCAAATCTTCGGTCGCCGTATCAGCATTATCGTCATGTGTATCATTGGTGGTGCTCTGCTCTATCCCTACACGTTCGTCTCGAACCATGGAATCATAGCTGCTGCATTCTTCGAGCAATTCTGCGTGCAAGGTGCCTGGGGCGTCATTCCGATTCATTTGATGGAACTGTCTCCAGGCGCATTCCGTACATTCGTTGTGGGTACCAGCTATCAACTGGGCAACTTGGTGTCGTCCGCCAGTTCGACTATAGAGGCCACCATTGGTGAACGCTTCCCACTCACGCCCAAGGGGAGTACGAAGAGATATGACTACGGAAAGGTTATCTGCATCTTTATGGGGTGTGTTTACCTCTATGTTATTATTCTTACTCTTATTGGCCCGGAGCACTTGAGCCGCTCGTTTGATGCAAGGGATGACGCCGACCTGTCAGAGGCCACCGCCCGTGGCCATCAGAAGCATGGCGACGAGGAAGACGCCGCCGAGAAGGCTATGGCACGCCACGAGGACAGGGTCTGAGCCTGAGTCGGAGTTTGGCAGAATGATTGGAATCGGGTCTACTGATCAGTTACTCTAGTATGCGTTCGCATCTCCGATGGTCAAGGCTCGGTGCGGCGTAGTGCTTCAGCATGCCTCTGTTATACTTCACGTAGTATCTTAGTGAAATTTGAACACGGCAGTCACATCCAAGTTCTAAATGGGTTTTCGTTGTCCAAATCGTCTGTGGCACTCTATGCGTCTCGCACTACTTCTTTACTTGTACGAAGCCCATTAGCTCCCTGCAGACGTCGCCTCCTCCGCTACTCTCTGCCGAAAGTACCTGCTTTAGGTATGAAATGGATCTTATGTCGTCGTGTATTGTTCTTATTCGCCTCCAGACAGTCCTCGCATTGAAATGCGCCGTCTGCTCTCTGCAGCCGGCAAGGACACGAGCACATGCAATTCTTGTAGGTCGGGTGCGTCTTTCCGATGCTACTGGCTTTCCAGCATGTCGCACAGTACCCATCCGGATCATCGTCCATAGCCCAGCTAGTACATTTGTGATGCGGACAGGCACAGGTCTTTACTTTCATCATAGGAGCGCAGCAAACGAAGACTAAGGCGACGGAATGCCCGATGTGAGCCACTGTTGTGAAGTAGTAAATGCCTGTCAGAAAATTGACAGTAGCCCTTATGCCGTTTTGCCGGTACAAAGGACGACCAGACTGGTGTGTGGTGTTGAGCGAGGTATTGATTTTTTTTCTTGGTTTCGAAAGACAACGAACATGATATGATCGGACGAGTTGATTTGATGCTTGAGCCTGGACAAAAGGCGTGACAAAGACATATCATTAGGGGGATCCGTCTTAGGCCATAGTATTTTCGTACCAAGGCCGCCACAATACCAAGAAATCGTGTCGAGGCGTCGGGTCCCGAGCCAGGGCCTTTGCGATACAGGCCAAAATAGAAAAGCCGTGTTATAGGCCAGATTACACAGGCTCAAGTAAAACATGTTGCACACAGGAGTTGCTAATATAGAGTCATCCAAGGTGATCCATTGTTTAGTTGAGAACTTACGAAATGTTTGACATTCGTCAACGACTACTCTGTGTAGGAGAACGCCCTCTGCCTTGGCATCCATGTGACTTGCATCAACTAATTTTCTGCGGCCCAGAGACGCCTGCTCTGTAGATCTTGGGGTGCCCAAACCTCATTACCCAAATAAACTCACACTTGCGAACCACTTCAGAAGCCACAAACAATCGATGGTTTGGTTTCCTGCTTCATCACAAGTTTTTGGCCTGCCATTTCGACATTGCAACCCTCATTTCTTCTAGCCACGATCTCCTCCGCCTTCCACTCAAACCGATGTGTACGTAGAGTTTTGTATAAGTGGGTGGAGGTTTTTGAGAAAAGGAAAATTGATATGAAAGAAGAAGGCTCCCTACTCTGATTCGGAGTGCAAGCCCAGAGCTGTGACAGCCCTGCCTTGATGATGGACTGCTACCTAATGCCAGTCCTGTCTGGACTTCAGCACAAAGACTACACCTTTTAAGCTTCGCTTCCTTGACGCCATGCCCAAAAAAACCTTGCAAAACGAGGAAATACCACAGCAACTTTCGGCTTCACTGCTTTTGTTTCTTTTGTGCATGATCCTGATCAGCTGGGTCGGCGGTGGGAACATCGGGCAGCTGGCTAGCTTTAGCTTCCGCCTCGGCCTCCTGCGCTTTTGATGCCTTCTTCTGCTCAGTAGAAGTCTCTGAGTTGGGTGGAAAATAACGGCTACGATTAAACAAAGGTCAGCGGTGTCTCAAGAAAGATCACGGGCACCAGACTTACGGCAACGTCATATTGTACGACCGAACATCCTTCTCCTCGAAAGTCACAAAGACAACCTTTTCCATCTTGGAGCCATTTTCTCCATCAAGAAACTCTTTGACCGTCTCACAGGCAGCTACAGAGGCATCCAAGCTAGGATAGCCGTAGATACCGGTGCTGATGGCGCTGAAAGCAATCGTTTTGATGCCGTTCCGGGCAGCAAGCTCCAGACTTGTCTTGTAGCAGCTCTTGAGCTTCGCCTCGCTCTTCTCAGGCCGGATGGCGTCGAATATGGGGCCCACCGTGTGAATGACTTTCTTGCTGGGCAGGTTGTAAGCATTGGTGATCTTGGAGTCGCCAGTGTCGCAGCCGTTGAGTGTACGGCATTCTTCAATAAGACCCCGACCAGCAGCGCGATGAATTGCGCCGTCCACGCCGCCGCCGCCTAGAAGGCTGTTGTTGGCGGCATTGACAATGGCATCGATCGCAAGCGTAGTTATGTCACCCTTGATCAATCCGATGCGGTCATTGTGGTTCGGAGTTGCGCCTGCGACTGGTGCCACGGATGGAGGCTGTAATTTCCTGAGTTTGTATAGAAGACTGAGCGAGGGGATATCGGCGGCAGAGATTGGTGACATTCTGAGAGCGCTGCGAAGCATGCGGGATGCGGCGGCAACCCAAAGATGAGAAGTGTCTTGCTGTGGGTGGTCGGAGAGGGTCAGCCAAGTGGTATGTTCTGGGGCTTGGCTCTTGCTGAATCTACTTGGAGCGCAGATGAATAGGAGCCCTCAGGCTTCAGTCAGTGGCGCGCAGATATACTAGGCCTCCTCAAGTTTAAGCTGCAATTGAGTAAGTATGGACCTGAAGTTATCGTGAACGGTAGCCACAGGGTGACGTAGCCTGGGGACTTAGTTGGAACCCCACTGGAGCTCTATCGATAAGCCCCACCAACTCCAGCTCGTAGGGGGTAGGAGGGACTAGGTTTAGGTACTTGGGGAAATTGGTTCAATGCGTCCCCCAGTCCCTGTATTCATTAACGTAAAAATAAGGTAGATAATTACATCGAAGTACATGGGCACTTATTTACTTACCTTGCGAGCTGTCCAAGTGGTTTCTAGTTTAACAGGCCATTGTTACATACGCATTTCAATACACCTTGTCCATGCCAGACTTGGCTGATACTATTATTTTTTTCACTGGATGAGATGGGAACTGGTTTGACCTGGCACGTCGAAACAGCAACAGTCGTGATATGTTGAGCTATGCCACGACACCTCAAGAGGTGTTTCCTTCGGGCCCCCATTTCTCGAAAACAGGCAAGTCCCGATCTGCGACAGTATACATCGGTACGGAAAGGTGACGCCTTACTTGGTTGTGCTATCAACCTCTGGCGCTAGAAATATTCCACTAGATCCAGTGCCTGAGTGCCAGGAGGCAAGCCACCATACCGTGACGGGCCAATCATATTCCCTGCTGGACGCCACCGGCGCAATATCATCGCCATTGCCGTCCTCGCCCGATCACTGTCTCCGTGCTCTGCCTGTCTGTCAGTAATCGGCGTGATTGATATGCGTCCGTCTTCGGTGTCGTACCAGCTGGCCGCCTTCTTGATCGCCGCTGCACGACGCAATAGTAAGCTGCCGGGACTTCATTCGCCCTGACTCTGGGATTTATAACACTGCCCCACAATTTGAGGCTGCACACTCACCCGTAGACTTCACGAGAGTTACGCCGCTTCCAACGGGACAATGGTCAAGGTTGAGGTTAGAAATTCCCCGAGGACTCTCTCCCACCCGTCTTACTTAATCACGTCTCATTCAGTGGGAATATATAACTTGTGTCGTAGTCGTCGTTGTTATCGAGACGTTGATTAACTGACATCTATCCGCTAGCCCCGCTTTCCCTACCTTCTGCGACTATCCCAACAGCTACTCTTTACTTCATCAAAACATTCAAATCATCGCTAGCAATGTCGCACAACATACTAATCACCGGGGCCTCTGGATATCTAGGTGGCACCTTGCTCAATCGTCTGGGCGAAGCCAACCTGCCACCTTACGGCAAGCTCTTCGCACTGATACGGACTGATGATCAAGCTGAAAAGGCCAAGAAGCTTTACGGCGCTGAGCCCCTCAGATTTGACGCGTATAACGAAGACGCCGTTCTTGAAGCCTTGAGAAGTCATCATATTACAGTTGTGTACCACTTGATTGATCCACGGACTGAGGTTTCCCAACTGGCATTTATCAAAGCCCTCGGGGAGGTTAAGAAGCAAACTGGGAGTGAGGTGCATTTTCTGCATGTGAGCTGCCACCCCCGCCCTTGAGACATTTCTCACGCACTTCAAGTCATTTTTCACTATTTTTTATGGTCATTTATGGCTGATTGCGTTATATCATAGACTACAGGAGCAAAGATCTTTTCTTCTCACGCGGATGCACCTACAGACCGCCCACTGCTGGACACAGACCCGGAGCTCTACCACATCCAGAAGTCTCAAAAGCCGTCAAATGAGTTTTTTCAGGCCGTATGTTGCACCTTTGGCAGTCGCGCAATACTTTCGATGATTCCTGATAACTTCTCCGTAGGCTGTAGCAACAAACAACCTTGTAATTGAGCAAGCTGAAGTCCACGGTGTTCAAGCGTATATCTTTGCGCCATGTATTGTTTGTAAGTTAAAATTCTCACCTAACCTTTTCTTTGCTATTGAACTCGTGCGTGACCAACCGCTAGTAGCAGGGAGGCCAAGGTGTGAATTCAGCTAACCAACACACCACAGATGGTCAAGGAGAAGGATTCGGGAACGTAATTTCCATCCAGACCGTTGCGGTTGTGCGGGCTGCCAAAGGAGCTGGGCGCGTATATCGCACTGATCAAGGACAACCGGTAAGAGCCTACCGCCTCTGAGGAGCCTTCTTATTCACCTCGTGTGGCTGACTGAGATGCCTAGACTTGGCCTGTCTGTCATGTCTATGACAACACAACTCTATATATTTCCCTCCTCCGCGCCATCCTCAATGGTGCAAAGCCAGATCATGGTCGTAATGGCTACTACCTGGCCAGCTCCGGAAGTGTTGTATGGGACGATCTTTATTCGGCAATCGCCAAATCTCTAAAGCAGCGTGGCGTCATTGGTGACGACACGGTGGCGACTGCGGACAAAGCAGCTCTAGAGGAAATGGGTAAAGCTCTTGGCTGCCCTGCGTCCTTCGTCCCTATCATGGTGGGCGGTAAGTGCACTTTCGTGGCAGAAAGAGCCAACAAAAAGCTTGGGTGGCAGGCCAAGTATTCACCAGAGCATGTGTTGGAGAACGCTGATGCTGAAGTTGAGCTCATTTTGAAGAACTTGAAGTAAGCAGCACAAGGTAGTAAGAAGTATCACGAGTCGAATCATATAAACATCGTTCTTGGAAACAAATACATAGCACAATTTTTTCTTAAACATGTTCACACACAATGAAGGCTGGGAGAAGCATATACTCACGACGTTTATGTTACATCCATGGCACAAAGCATACGGGAGTTCCCGGCTCTCAAAACGTAGTTTTTGTTGATTTTGGCATACCCACATCTTCTACGAAATCATGGGGCGCTTGGGAAGTAATATCTCATAGATCAATGGGGATTTTCTTAATCATTAGGACACACTTTTGCGAATGCATCGCAGCTACAGCCTGTCGCTATTATCTGTTGCAGCCATAGGCGATGAACACACAGTCAACCATTGCAATCATGGATGACGCATCCCCCTTAGCGAGTCCTTCTCTCTATCCACCACAATTGGGTTTGGAGAGGTGATTAAAGCACCTGAGGTAGCCATTGTTGTTGTCAATGAGTTCATCTAGCAAATATTTCGAATTAGTATTCGCTCAAAGTGTTGATAATACCTACCGCAGCCAACACAGCCAAAAAGTGATGTGGCAAGCGAAGACGGTGTAGGGCTTACCTGTGTTGATTGTTGTGGTGTCACGGCTATTGTTCGGACCTGGACAAACACACTGAAGGGTGTTAATAGCGAACACGCAGTCCCAGCATGTGGCTCCGAAGCCTTGCCGCGCGTCGTCGCTGTTCTGCGCCGTCAACTTGCCGCTTAGGTTTGCGTAGCAGAATCCCAAGTCGAGCTTGGTGCAGAGGACAAAGCCGTTATCTTCTTGCGGGCAGTCGGCGGTCAACGAAGGTCGGCCTCCAGTCATGGGGTCGTTCTTGTTGAAGATGATGTTCTTGCAGGTTTGTCGATACGTAGCATGGACCGTTTTGGCGAGAACGAAGACCAACAAAGCTGACAACATTAAAGGATTCATGTTGCGTCGTTGAGTCAGTCGGCTTGATGTAACTTTAACTTTCCAGTGTGTATAGGGTGAGAAGTCTGAGTTTATTGAGGCGTCTGGCGACTTGTGGGAGTGACAAAGGCTACGATTTGCAATCATGAACTGCAGAAGACTCAGGGCCTGCTTGGGGGAGTGTGAAAGCCCAACGTTGGTAAGCTTTATAATTTGGAGTTCGAGGCAAGGATTCACTATGACATATATTCACTAGCTCGATACCAATTCGCAACGGCAGCTGGGCGCTGTTGAGCCCTACACATAATTGAATGTAATGCTGTTTACAATTATTGTATGATATTTGCAGATGAATTAGGAGCACAAGACTAGTAAAATGCGTCATTGAATGAATCTACAAATCAATACCGCTGTCCTCCGTACGTGGAGGCACGATCATTCTAATGATCTCAACTTAGAGGCTCCAGCGCGCCCTTGCCACTAATGCTGAGTTCCCCAATCTCTCTCACCAGGCTCTTCGACTTGGATCTTTGACTTCCTTCAACCCAATTGCCATGAATCTGCGCCTTCACATGCAGCGGTAGCTGTACAAAAGCTACAGGCTTCTCGAAGTTTTTCGTATCGAGCACAACCAGGTCGTTGCGATTGGCTGCACGTCGCTCAACCATCGCCATGACCCACCCATCACCCTCCGGGGCGTCTGGACTACGCGGAATGAATATCGGCTCCTGAACCAGCGAGTCATCGCCCGCGTAATACCACCGGGTCTTGTTCGTCTCGTGGTCGTGCATAGCAAGTCCGTTGAGGCCATGGAAGATATTCTTCTTGCCATCTGATGTGTGGGGCATGAAGACATTGAGGAAGAGGTATCGGTACTTGCGCGTCATGAAGCGCTCATCAATGCGAGGGAACTCAGACGGTACGTCCAAGATAATAGACGGGTCGGGCACCGTACTGCCTGTGGGCTGGTTCAGGTCGATCTCCCAGCGGACAAAATCAGCCTTAGCATCTGGTGCTGGCATTCGGCCATCGTCTGGAGGGAAAAATGGGAAAGCATTATCATGGACGCGCGATGTCTCGAGGTAGATCTTGCCGTCTTCCCCTTCCCATGCGCCAGCAGTATGGATTGGCATGCAATTTTTCCACGAGTAGACCCTATAATCCCCTTGTTTCCATCCAGTAGGGAGCGGCGTGCTTTTGCGTCTGGGTACGGCAATGAACGTGGCCGGTAAGTTGTAGTCCCAGGCCCAGTGTTGCTTTCCAGCTTTCAGACGAGCTAAGTTAGCCTCAAAGGGCCACAGGACTAACACTATCCAGTTTGGTGTAATGACGCAGTCGTGGATAAAAGAGCACCATGGAGACTCGATCCATTGCTCATCATGCTTTTTCCCATCCTTGTCGAGGGAGTAAATGACAATATCTTTAGTTGCCAGTCCCTTAGCCTCGTAACCAAAGACAACAAGCTCGTCAGAGAAAGGGTCGATCTTGGGGTGTGCGGTAAAGGTCTTTGCCTTGATCTGATCACCAAAAGGGTCATATGAAAGTGTTTCCAGGGTATCTGGATCAATCTCATAAGGGAGGCCAACTTCCTTCAGGGCCAGAAGCCGATTTGCCCAATACACGAGATTGGTGTTAGCAGTTGAGTCGACAGCTGCCCTAACGCATGGGTGGTGCGTGAAAGGATTTCGGTACAAGCCAAACAGAGCCTTATTTGCTCGTCGCTCAAGTTTGTAGCGCTCTGTCTCGATATACTTAAGCCTCATATCAACGCGCCCATCGTGTATCCGAAACGCGGACACATTTCCGTCGCCGTCGATTGGCACATTATTAGGGTCCGGAGGAACAAACGGGTCGCACATGACACGATAAAAGGTGCCATTAATAGCTGGCGGTATCTCCCCTAGCACGACAAGGTCCGCAAGTTCGCCCTCAATGCGACATGGCGAGCCTGAGCCAGCAAGGTCGTAGGCAGTAAGCCACTTGGTTGACAGTCCTTCGTAGACGGCAGCAATCTCCATGACGAAAAAGTATGCCTGAACCAGTGGATTTTGATCCGCTGTTTGTGTCCAATCAATCGAGTTATGACAAGTTGGAGTTGAAGTAAAGGGGATGGTCAAAATGGAACAGTACGTAGTCTGACCATCCAAATCCAGATATCACCCTTGCTTCTTATAACGACGTTCTTGAGAATGGTATGGTCCACCCCCACAATATGATTATCAACCCCACAGATGACCAAGTCAATAGCTTAGCCCGAATACCCCGTGTTTTCTCCTTGTGGCTCCATCGCGTTCAGCCGTAAACGACAGAAGTATGACTCGCCATGTACGATCTCCCTCGTGGTACGCGGCAGATGAAAAGTGGAGGAAGTTGCTAAAATCAGGGCACAAATGGCAGATTGATCCCTTTTCCGCCCTGGCAGCTTCGTTAGTTCAAACCTTGTATTGAAATAGGGCGGATCGGTTCAAAGACACTATTGACGAATATGGGGTTTGGGTTTACTATCCGACATGACCGGCCGAAGGGGGCGGCTGAACCTTAACCCTAGTTTCTGCCAAGACCGGCAAGAACACAACCAGCCAGTCATCATCTAGGGGATAGTAACCAATGTCGGTATTCGGTATCCATTATGCCCCGCCCGTTGCATACCCATATGTGGATTCTGATCACCTTCCAACAAAGGACGGCTGACCATGAAAGCTTTACACTCTAGGCAGTACTCAAGACATTACCCATCGCGGTTTAATTAGCGTTGCACATTGAACTGGAGTGGTGCTCCTGGGCCCACACAACCTCAGCCAACGCAGTCCTCCTCGTCAGTGTCGACGAATCGAACGTACATTGTTCGTGTAGGTAAAATAGACGTATAAATCGACGGTCGCCAAACCGAATAGTCGTAAAATAAAGGCAGAAAGTGCGATGGTGTATTAAAACCTACGGAAAAGAGGGAAATTAAATAAACGAAACGGGAAAAGCACAGCCACATTTTCTCAAGCCACAATTATATACCACGTCCCACCAACCCGAGCTCAACATCTTTCTCTCGGGGGTCAGTATGATACTCGGTACCATCCTCACACATGAAATACAACATCAGATGCCCATCATGATCGCTTACCACAATTTCGTCGTCTTGTTACTCGGTCATCGAAAGGCAGCCTGCTTTGTTCGCTTGGGTTGATCCATCCCCATGGTGACAGAATTTCGTATCTTAGTTTCTGTATCATCTCTAGAGACACCGAAGCCGATGGTGTCGACTACTGTTGTGCCCCAAACTAGATCTCAATGTGATGTACCGGCTACATAGTGGAGGATATGACCGTGTCGTCTAGTCTAGAAAAGGTGGCGGGGATCCCCAATTGGAGCCCAATCGCGCGTTGGTCCTTGGTGGCGCCTGGGTTTTCGCATCTTGGGCACTAATTCGCCCTACGACTTCCGTGGTCTTCCATTTCTATATCTTCAGATGCTTGCTGTGATCCAAGAAAGACTTGCTGCCATTATCCAATTCGATGTTAGAACATGGAACATCCCGCCGTTGTACAAACCAGACGCGATGAGAAGCTGCTTTGTACACCCGCACAATACCCATGCTACAAGTAATGTCATTTCGGTTGAACCCGATGTGAGTTTCTATAAGAATATGACGTCGTCTCTATACGTAGTTTTCCAGGTAATATTTGCAGGACAAGGCAACGGGTTGACTATATAAAATTACGGGCAGGCACAATATGTACGCGTCGAAGAATGCCTCAAACTAGTCACTACTAGCCACTTGATACCCGGTCACCGCGTAACGCCTAGGAGTCGTACTTGAAGCAGAAAGGTACGCCTCCTATTGAGACTCCACTCAAAGTGTTGACGACTGCCCTCACTGGGACGTCAGGTCTGATACCACCCACAGTAAGCACGGTATCCAAGGTAAGCGGATTGCCATTGGCGTCAATTCCACCAATACTCTGGGTGCGGATGGCGGCATCTAGGCTTTGCCAGAGTTCCCAGGTGTGGTCGACAAATGAGTGATGAAGCCAAAAGGTGGGATCGCTCGGGCTCGCCCACACATCGGCCATAACGCCGTTCCGGCCACCAATAGCATTATGACCAAGGCCGTGTGTACTGCCAGGATATATGGGTCAGCCATTGATTCAATTTGACGGCGACCTATTCGGGAGGCAGGAAGATGTTATTACTTACCCAAATTCGAGACAATTCGCAAACTCGGCAAAGCTGGTCCGCTCGTTACACAAGTCAACATAGTCATCATTGATTTGTGCACTGAGACCTTCGTCTCCAGCGCGTGACAGGCAATGAGGGCGATTGGATTCCTGTGGGCCAATGTTGAGCACCAGACCAGCGAAAGCCCCATCATTGACACAGACTGCGTTGCCGTTTTGGTCTGGTGCTGGAAGGCTGCCAAAGTACGATGGGCTGAAGACCTCTGACTGGCCAAAGCGACCAGAGTCGAGGGTTTCGTCCCACCATACCATAGGCCCGGCAAAGCCGCACTCATCGCGGAGCACCTGCTCGAACGTCCACAGGTAGTAGCGGTGCCAGACAAGGAACTTGGCATTTCTGTGCACATCGGACATGAACTCCTGGTGCAATCTTACGAGATCCTCGTACCGGTTGGTCGCAGGAGGGAAGTTGCCCGATGCCGGCTTGTTGAGCAAGCACTTCACAGCATCAATGAATCCCTGACGTTGCGAGCTCGAGGCTCTGTGCCACTCAACATGAATGCTTGGATTGGCGCTGCAGGCCTCAGACTCAGCGGTGGTTGCGGTGGCAGTCAGCTGGACTTTGTCGGCTGTATCGTTTTGAGATTGGGGGAGTCCCAGAATCTCGAGGTCCTTTCCAGCCTTTGCCTCGTCCAGGGAAACGATCTCGAACGTTCTGAATTCGGAATCTGGCAGGATCAGATTAGGCGCACCGCCAAAACTTGCCCGAGGTAGCACGGAGCCAGAGACGGATACGGCTGCGGCGGCGACAAGAATGGAGGAACGCATGGCTGATATATACAGAGAATGCTTATTAAAGATATTCTTGGGTTTGTACAGCAAGCAGAGAATGTGCCCGGGCTGGAGAAGGTGGCTGTTGGAACCAGAAACAAATCCACATTACATCGGGATTCCTGGCTCCTATTTGTACTTTGACGCTTCTGCTCCTTGTGAGACTGTTCTAATTTCCACGATGCAATGCAGGCATACATAGACTTCGGTGCAGCCCAATGTTGAGGCACTGTAACGTTTGCACTGAGAGCTGTTGATCCTTCAACGCCCGTATCAAGGGGCCGGGACCAGCTAACCATGAAGTTCCATTGGTGATTAGTACAGTGTACTTGCATGCGTGATCTGACGCCTAGGACGGCGCATCCAATAAGAACGGCCCCCGAGGCCGCCGTTGAAGAGAGGCTTGAGGCTGACATTGAGCTACCGTACCCATGGCTTACTTCGTATTGGCTCTAGCCGTTACGTGGAACACGAAACGAGAATACAAGGTTTAGGGCTGAAATGTCGGTCTGCAGAGCCGATCGTCCCCGGATCCCGGGTTGCAACACCCTCTCATGCATTGTTTACCAGGATTATACGCACGAATAAGCACTTGGCATGCATCCCGAACCCGCCATTTTTAGGCCGCAAGATGATCCTTCGCATTACCGGCTACCCGGGTCAGAACCGTCAAGAGACTCTGATTGGAAACATGGTGCCAAAATAGGTCAAATGGGTCGAATGTTATTGCCTGGAGCATCACCCAACTGCATATTGCCCAATCCCGCATCTTCTAGAACGCCACACCGGGGAGAAAAGTTAAATGAACAGAGCTCATATATCTTGGCGGCCCTGTCTAGCATAACATACCTGGCATCCTCTCTTTGTCACTATCAAATGCTGGCGATGTGAGATCTCGAGGTGTTGGTACACCACGCTTGCTCGGTGTAGATGGATCTCCGGTCTCAACCAATCTAAGCAACACATATGGAAACGACAACATACGCGCCATGGGTGACTTCGATCTGTCAAGTCCAGCATACAAAATCCATAAGGGATCTGAGGTTCTGGAACTCATTCTCAAGGACCATGGGAAGTGCATTAATGCCTTCACGCCACGAGGCACAGAATACCCTAGCACCGTATGCTCATTGCGGCCGATGGGTTCCACAGCCTCGTCCACTTACTGGGATGGTCGTTACGTCATGCTTTTCTCCCCTGTGCTTATGGCTGCGTTTGAGGTCTCAATAATTCAATCAGTCACCTGCAGCTCATCTTACATCAGAATCCAACTACGCTAGAAAGGGAGAATAGCTGCACAATGTGTTTGGACGTGCACTTTTTTCTTGCCAAGTCCATGGGCTGCCAACTCGAAGCTTGGAGCAAGTACTAAGCCCGGTCGCTTAAGGCTGCTCATTAGGTAAAGACTATGAAATGATGGCTACATCGGCCCGATGAAGATCACAGCATGGTTTTACCTCGCGATGATGTTCTTTGTCTTACAATTTGCACCAAGTCGACCACCCGTTGCATTGTCAAAAAGAAAACATGTCAATGCGTGTAGTTTTTCAAGTATCAACTACTATTGCAACAAGCTGGCCTGCTTGAACCTGGCACTGACACACTTTTGGGACTTCGTCAAACTTACAATGATTATATAGGACTTGGCGGCGAAACCGGCATCCTTACCCCTTCGCATCCGTGAAAATTCGCCAAGCTCAATAAGCAAAGCCACGCCCAAAGAGACTTCTGCTTACTGATAGATATGGAGCAAATACAAGTTCCATCCTTGTCTGCATATACGAACCGGTGATACAGTGTAAATTAACCGCGAATGAGTGGTCTCATCACACATGGAAGGATTTACAGGTAAAATTTGAGCCCTCATGTGAGCATAATCTTCCTTGGCAGCGGTATGGAACGTGTCTAGATTCTATAGTGTTACCAATAACAACTGGTAGTCTTTCACCCCGTCTACAGTTGAATCAAGGCAATGAGTCACACGCTTACGCGGAGTACATGTGAAGGGTATCGTTGTGAGACTATGACTAAGGGATAGCCCGTTCGCATCATTTGACCGTGATGAGCTCTAAAAGAATCCATGCACTCGGGTTCATACGTTTAGACCAGGGAGCGGTTGACATATCATCATGATCAAATAATTTTTAGGTCTCATGACAGAGAGTTCTCTTGATTACCCGAATTAGTCTGTCACATCGAATGTACCAATTAACAAGTTTAACAACTGACGAGACAAGGCAAAAAAGGGGATCGAATCTATCAATCTATCAAATTATCAATCATGAATGAAATACGCACCAGACATCGAGCAACTGGGAAAGTTGACCCTTCACGAGGAAAATGGTAGCTCGGGGGGGGGGGGGGGGGGGGGGGGGAAA
>NW_026055243.1:0-42249 GCF_022829205.1 Neoarthrinium moseri
TATTATTAACATTATTATTATCGGCGAAATTTATAGAACTTGTTTGAAAGCTCTTAGTAAATGTTTTAATTTCAATTATAGTAAAAAATTTTTTTGTCATATATAAATTTATTATATTATTTAACCTTCGTAAAGGAGAGAAGCTCAGATTCGAACTGAGTGTGGAGGTTGAATGCTCCCTAAGCCAGAGTATATTTATACAAAAATATCCTTTAAATCATATCAAGAAAACTTTCTTGATATGATTTAAATTAAAAAAATTTATCTATAATATAAGCAGCAATCTTATATTATATTATAATATTATATATTATAATATATAATATTATTTTTAGTATATATATTTTATCTGTTTTATTTTAATAATTTTGAGATTATTTTTTAAAGGCTAAAATATTTTTATATCGTCTTAGATCTTACACTAGACAATATATCTTTTTTTTTAATTTAAACTAGATTATGCTAGTTACTATTTTATATTTTATATATTAAACTAGATACGCTATAATGTAAACCATCTAAAATTATAGAAGGATATATTCCTAATATAACAGTAAAGGCTACTAAGCTAAATAATAAGAAGAATTCTCTTTTTGTAAGATCACTAATACTTTCTTCAAAGAATTTAGTAAATGATCCTCCAAAAGATATTCTATTAAACATATATATAGTATAAGCAGCAGAAAATACTATAGAAGAACTCGCAAATACACCTAATACAGGTAATCTTTCAAACACTCCATAAAGAGACATAAATTCTCCTATGAAATTTAAAGTTAAAGGAGCTCCGCAATTACCTAAACAAAGTATAAAGAAGAATAAAGAAAATAAAGGCATCATTTGAGTAATACCTTTATAATAGTGTATTAATCTTGTACCTGATCTGTCATATAATATACCACCTGCACATATAAATAGACCACTAGATACAAATCCGTGAGCTAAACCTAAAAGTATTCCTCCTTCTATACCTTGTATAGTATTACTAAATACTCCAATTAAGTATACAGCAGCATGAGATACAGAACTATAAGCTATTAATTCTTTAACATCTGTAGTTCTTAATGTACTAAAACTAGCATATATTATTGTAATTACACCTATTACAAAAACTATAAATGTGTAATCTAAAGAAGCTTTAGGTAATATAGGTAGAATTAATCTAAATATACCATATAAACTTAATTTTAAAACAATACCTGCTAAAACTATACTTCCACCTAAAGGTGATTCAACATGAGCTTTTAATAATCAATTGTTTAAAAATATAGTAGGAGTTTTAACAGCAAATGCAATAAATATACCCACAAATAAAAAAACTTGTGTAGTGTAATCAAAATTTGTTTTAAATAAAGCATCAAAATCTGTAGTCCCCATTATAGAAGACATTGTTAAAATTGATAACAATAAGAATAAAGATCCGAATAATGTATATAAAAAAAGATAAAAACTAGCTCTTACTTTATTACTAGATCCAAATAAACCTATTAATAAAAATAAAGGAGGTAATATACTTTCAAAAAAGATATAAAACAATAATATATCTAATACCAAGAAAACAGCTAATAATAATGTTTCTAATAATAACATTATGATTAAATAAGATTTAACATTTTCAGTTATTGAATTTCAATTAGATAAAATTGCTATAGGCATAATTATTGTTGTTAATAATACAAAATATATAGATATTCCATCTACTCCTAAATAAATATCAAATAAATTTATATTGTAATGTTCTTGTACAAATTGAAATTGATTAGAACTAAAATCAAATAATATAAATATGACTAAAGATATTATTAAATTAATAAGAGATGTTACAAAAGCTGTGACTTTATATGACATTATTTTAGATTTTGTATCTTCATAAGACATATTACTAGATATTAAAAATATACCTAAAATTGGAGTTAATAACAAAGAAGATAATAACATTGATTATCTAAATAATAAAAAAAAACTTCCCACATAATTAAATCAAAATAACATCATAAGTAAACAATTACATGATACCAATTCTATCTTAGATTCCGATAGAAGGTTAATTAGAAACAAATATTTAAACACAGTATAGATATTTTAATTCTTTAAAGAATTAGATTAAATTATATTAGACTTAATCTAACACTTATAAAAAATAAAAATTAAACAAACGAAATATTTATATTCTTTAGAATAAATTTATATTAATAGGGAATATATCAAAACTATATAAAATACAAGGGACTAAAATTATAAAAGCAAAAACAACTGGTAATAAAACTGTTCAACAGAATGACATTAATTGATCAAAACGTATTCTAGGGAAAGATGCTCTAACTCAAATAAAAGTAAAGATCAGTGCAGAACTTTTTAATCCTAAACTAAAACCATAGATCAATCCTTCTAAAATAGGTGTTTTCATAATATCATCAACAAAATAATCTAAAATTAATATTCAATCTATTAAAAATAAATTTCATATTATATAATCTAAATTACTTAATCAATAAATAAAATCTAATATTAAATAACCACCTAAAAATAAAATACTTGTAAGTATACACATTAAAACTATACTAGAATATTCGGCTAAAAAAAAGAAGACAAAAACAACTGCAGCGTGTTCTGTCATAAATCCACTAACTAATTCTGATTCAGCTTCTGCTAAATCAAAAGGAGGCCTGTTTGTTTCTGCTACAGAACCAATAAAAAAGATTAAAAATATAGGAAGTAAAGGTAATATAAATCAAACAGCTCTTTGTGATTCTACATTTACAGTTAAATTTAAACTACCTGTTAAAAAAATAATTAATAATAAAGCAGAACTTAAAATTAATTCATAACTAATTAGCTGAGCAGTACTTCTTAGAGAACCTAAGAAAGCATACTTACTATTTGCACTTCAACCGGCTAATAATATACCATAAGTAGCTAATGATGACACTGCTAACATATATAATATACCTAAGTTAAAGTCACTAATAGCTAAACCAGGTCCATATGGAATAACCCCAAAACCTAATAATGCAAAAACTAATGTTATTACTGGCCCTAAAAAGAATAATATAATATTCGCTTGTGTTGGTGCAACATATTCTTTTAAAAGAAGTTTTAAAGCATCCGCGAATGCTTGCAGTAAACCGTAATATCCTACTGCGTTAGGACCTAATCTTCTTTGCATACTTGCCATCGTTTTTCTCTCCGCTACAGTTACATAAGCTACACTAAGTAATGCAGGAACAATAACTAAAAGAACCTCAATAATTGAGATAAGAGTTGGTATATATAACATTTTTTTTTTAGAATCGAAAAGAAATTTTTATTTTATTTTCCATAAGAATAAAGAATAAATAAAAATGAAAAGTAAAGAGGTTTTAAAATCTCGTTACTTATTATAATACGTTATACCTAAAAGATATAACAATATTCTCATTTTAGACTCGAACTAAAATCGGGATATTAGAAGTATCCTGCTCTACCTTTGAACTAATGAGAATTAATTAACAAATATATATACTTCTTAATTATCATCATTTTATTAATTTAGAAACATCTTACATATTATATAAACTCTATATTTTATTAGACAAATAGTCCAAAATTTTGAGAGATTTAAGCATATACAGAAAAATAAAGATTCAAATTATTTTAATTAGCTTTTCCTTTACCTTTATCTTTACTGTTATCTAAGTTAGTTAATTCATTACTAGTATTATTACCTGATTTTAACTCTGTTATTTTATCATTACATATATCTAATTTTTCAGCTAATTTAGGTATTTCTGCTTGAGCAGCTGGTACATTATCTCTTTGGTACCGAGCAATAGCATCTTCTAATTTGATAGTTATAGCTTTAATATGGTTTTCATCCTTATTATTATCTATAATTTGTTTAAAATCAGAGACAGTAGAATTAATATGTCTATTAGCTTCGGCAATTTCTTCTCTACGCAGATATTCTTCATCTGATAATTCCTTTTCAGGACTGTCAGGAGAAGGAATATAATTATCATCGTCTGAAGATCATTGATAATCAGCCATAGTAATAACAGACCCAGATCCTTTAGAACCTTGTCCAGATGACTTTGCACCAGAAGAACTACTTTCTCCTTGTGTTTCACCGTTGTGTGCTACTACATTTTCAGGTAATTTAGAAAAATTTGAAATTAAAGGTTCTATATATTCACTAACAAAAGCTTCCACTAAACCTCTAATTCCTAAATTTGTAACTAAACATAAAATACCTGATAATAAGTATTCTATGTATTCATTAGATTCAAATCAATTTAATCAATGAATAATAATACCTATTACATTAAAATATTTTAATGTAGCCATAAGACTCAACATAATAATACCTAAAATGAACTTAGATAAAGTAAGATGTTTCAACACACTTACAAAGAGATTACTTTACTTTGTAATGGTAAACTCACAAATGCGTGAGGTTTTGGTGGGCTACTTAAAGCTCATTCTAATGAAGGGTAACTTCTATTTAATAACGCTTGTAAAGTATCAGTATAAAACTGAGGAGTAGCTCAAGGGAATCTACTTGCTGCTTTTCCTTCAACTAATTGTGCATATACTATGTACAAGAACAATCAAGCTGCAACTACACTTATTATAGATCCGAAACTACTAATCAAGTTTCAACCTGCAAAAGCGTCAGGGTAGTCGCTTATTCTTCTAGGCATTCCTTGTAGACCTAAGAAATGTTGAGGGAAGAATGTAAGGTTAACTCCTATAAATAAAATTCAGAATTGAACTTTAGATAATAATATGTTATAATTTAAACCTAATATTTTAGGAACTCAGAAATATCAAGCCGAGAACATCGCAAACACAGCACCCATACTTAATACATAATGGAAATGAGCTACCACATAGTAAGTCTTTAAACTTTTTCCATCTTTTTTTAATAGAACTAATGAACGATTAGACTCTAAATTGTTTCCCATATAATTCATTTTATTTGATTTGATTATTTATACTAAAAAGGTTATAACAAATTTAGTCTAAAAATTTATTCTTTAAAGACTATATTATTATATCACTTAAAAGTATATATATCTTACATTACTTAATAATAATATATGTAGTTAGGGTTAAAAAAAAATAACCCTTTATTAGGACCTACCGCCAACCCCCTTTAGACTTTGACAACTAAAGTTCTTCTTTAGTTTTTAACATAAATGAAGCGGGACCTTTATTTATTTTTTTGCATTGAGAATTTGTCCCACTTTCATTTTTAAATAACCATCTTGGTTATTAAACTCCTTTTTTGCTTGAGTAAATTCTGCATTTAAAACTTTTTTTAGTTCAGGATACTTACTTAAAGGACTTGTTCTTATGTCTGCTAATACAATAGTCTCAGCTTTGTTAAGCTCTTTAATAGCTTGGTTTCGGTATTGATTTAAATTAGCATAAAGTTCTTTAACTTGTGTATTTTTATTTTCTAATTTAGAGATTCTATCTATACTAGAATGATATTTAGCTTGAATTTCAACTAAGTTAGAATGAATTTCTTTAATTTGAACTTCATTTTCGGCTAACATGTTTACACCACGACTTAATACTCACACCATTCTATTTTTCACGCATCTAGTAAAAATAGTACTCTGACTTCTAAGTAAACTTAACAAAGGTTCCTCTGTTTGAGGTGTAAGCTTCAGTTGATCTAAAGGTAAGCTATCATTATATGACTTAAGCTCTTTACCTCAATCTAACAGAGCTTTATTTACTTGTTTAGTATCTTTCTGAATAAGATCAGCTAAAACAGAAACCATAATTGGATCCGGTGCTTCTTGATTTGTACTTCCAGCTGTTTCCCCTTTTCCTTCAAAACTAGAACCTGCTTCAGGATTTTGCCCTTTATCCATAGAATTAAAAGGTAAATCTAAAGAATGGAAAGAGCTAGGCTTTTCAACTAAAGAATCAAAAGGCAAGTTTTCAGGTGAAATAGCTTTTATTACCTCTTGTCAAAAACCTAGGACGAATAATCTACTAATAACTGCCATAACACCTAACAATAAATCTTTATAGACTTTAAATTTGATAAAAGTATCTTCTAATAGTGTAATTTTTATAAAAAATCATTCGCTAGGAATAACATAAGTTCTTATTATATAAAAAATAAAAAAGATTGTTATACCTGTTAAAACATTAGCGAAAGAAATATGTTTTAGAATATTATTTCATTTGAAAATTTGACTTTGCAAAGTAAATGATACAAAATTGTGCGATTTCGGTGTATTACAGCTGTAACTATTTAATAAAAGAACGGTTAATTTCATTGTATATTTTTTCATTTATTTTATTTATTTTATATTTTTTTTTTCTAATGTTTAATATTAGAGCTAGTTAAATTTTAGACTCTAGAATGTATCCTATACAAATTCTTTTTTTTCTAAAAAAAAGCAAATTCCGAAGGAAATAAAGGAGGAATAAATAATTTTTATTTATTTATTTACCTAAATTTTATCATTAATTGTTTCCCATAGAGTTTTTCAAGACTCTATGGATTAGTTTCGTTATATTTTTCCTTAAAATCTTAAAAAAAATTTTCAACAAATTTTGCGTTTTTATTATTTGACTATTTGTTTAATAAATAGATTGTGTAATAGTTACTACTTTCTGGATACTGACTGGTATGTCTAAAGCCCTACCTTGACTGTGAGCTACTCTTATACCTTGTATAAGATTCTCCTGCACATATTCTGCTTCACGGAATTTATGGAGTCAATAAGCTTCTTGAGCCGCATATCTATCTCTATGTTCAACAAAGATTAGATGCCATTGATTATTTACGTTAGGTATAGCCTCACATATAGCATTAGATGCAGCCACTTGATGAGAATACGGCATCATTTCACGGCGTGCTTCATACATTACTGATCTTAAAACAGGTTCAACATGAAGAAGAGCAGCATGTATCATAGCACCTACAGACGGATGATAAGATATATATATTTGAGAATAAATATGTTTACCTAAAATGGGGGGGGATAAAAAATCAAAAATTGATATACTTTTAATATAAATAAAAAAATAATTTTATTTAAGTTAAAAAAAGAAAAAAAATTTTTAAAAATTTTGATCAAAAAAAAATTCAAAATTAAATACAGAATTATACTCTTACATTCTTCGTTATAAAGAAAAAAATGTAATAAAGGGTTTTTAATATATAAGCAAAATAATAGGAAAAATATAAAAAAAGGTAAGTTAATTATTAACTTGTCTTTAAAATATAAAAGTTTTACCTTAAATTTTGTAATAAATTTTTTTATTTTTACACTATATAAAAAAATAAGAATAAATATATTATCTATAATAGTAATAAAAGAACAAATAGTATAAAAATATAAGTAAGTCAACATTTATTCTTTTGGGTTTTTATTACGAATTATAAATAAAGATTCAAAAAAAAAAATAGCAATATAGCCACATGTCACTGCCAAATAGAGAATAAACTATATTGTAATATAGCCACTGATCAGTATAGCCACTGATCAGTACCAAACAAAAAATAAGGAAACTATATTGTAATATAGCATGTCACTACCAAATAAAAAGCAAACTATATTATAATATAGCCGCTCATCAGTACGAAATAAAAAGGAGACTATTTTCTAATACAGGCACTGCTCACGCAGTGGATCGGACTATAACTTATCTAATCATTTAATTTAATAAATTTTCAATTACCACGTTTAGTCTCTACAGATCCTATTTTAAGGGATTTACTCTTAAAACAGTTTCCACGGTATTGTCTTATATTTCAATATTCATACTAAGCATTAATAGTATATATAAGATTTCACCGTTAGCAATAAATAAATTATTACCGAAAAATTGATTAATTTTTTCATGGTGGTATGACAACACGACACTTACTAAGAAAATTTCTGATTTAATTTAACTAAAGATACTAATTTTTCACCTAATAAAGGATAACTGATACAATGATAAATAATTTTTAAAATTACTTCTCTTTTATATATTTCTAATAAAAAAAAATTATGATATGGATTTTTAATTCTATTTGTTATTTCAAAATACTCTTTAATAACTTTTAATAAGTAAATATCATTGGTTTGTCCTATGGAAAAAAAAGGATTGTTAGGTTTTATAATACAAAAGGAACCTTCTGCTTCTATAAAGCCAGACAATCATTCTTTAAAATAATCTGGTACCTTAAAATCAAGATTTGATTTTATGATACAAAGTTGTTCATTATATTTCAAATTTCTATTGGATAAATAACTTTTGACTGAATTATTTGTCAAATAAGTTTTTAAAAATTGAAGTTGACAAAGAATTCTTGAAGTTAAAGGAGGATAGCTTTCATAAATATGTAAAATTCGGAGTATTTCTTTTTTATCATCAACTACTCAAAGAACATTTGCCTTTTTATTTTCTATTCTCACTGTACCACCTATTACTTTAGCAATTTTAATTAACATATTAAAATTAGATTTAAAATTCACTAATTTAATAATTAATCTATATTGTAAAGATTTTTTATGGAAATGGTTAACTTGAATACTACCTTTTCCATCCATCAGTCCTACTCAAAATTTTTTTATATATTCTTCTTTATCTAAAAATAAAGGTTGAAATACATTTTTTTTTATTGAAACCTGGGGTAAGCCTGACATTAAATAATATTCGGGCTTAAAATATAATATTTTAGTTTTTAAAATCAAATTACTTATTACGATTATAAATAATATAATCATTAAAATTTTATCGTGGAATGCTATATCTAAAGATGCGTTAGCTAAAACTACACCTGATAATCCTCCTATTGTAAACATGAATACAAAACCTAATGCAAATAACATTGATGGTGTTAATTTGATAGATCCTCCATAACATGTAGCTAATCAAGAGAATATTTTAATTCCTGTAGGTACAGCAATTATTAATGTAGCAGCTGTAAAGTAAGCTCTTGTATCTACGTCTAAACCAACAGTATACATGTGATGAGACCAAACTATAAACCCTAATATTCCAATAGACATCATAGCGTAAACCATACCTATATAACCAAATATAGATTTATTTGAGTTAGCTGATATTGTTGTACTTATTATACCAAAAGCTGGTACAATTAAAATATAAACTTCTGGATGTCCGAAGAATCAGAATAAATGTTGGAATAATATAGGATCACCTCCACCAGCTGTTTCAAAGAATGATGTATTAAAATTTCTATCTGTTAATACCATTGTTATACCACCGGCTAACACTGGTAAAGATAATAATAATAATACAGCTGTAATAACTACAGCTCATCCAAATAAAGCTAATTTGTGTAATCTTATACCAGGAGTTCTCATATTAACGATAGTTGTTATGAAATTTATAGCTCCTAATAAACTACTTACCCCTGAAAGGTGTAAAGCAAATATAGCTAAATCTACACTAGGTCCACTATGACTTTGCACTCCAGATAATGGAGGGTATATAGTTCAACCAGTTCCTGCTCCACCTTCTATTACAGCAGAGAATACTAATAATAATAAACTAGGTATTAGTAATCAGTAACTTATATTATTTAATCTTGGGAATGCCATATCTGGACCCCCTACTAATAATGGTAATAAGAAATTACCAAAACCTCCAATTAATGCAGGCATAACCATGAAGAATATCATTAATAAAGCATGAGCTGTAATGATACTATTATATAATTGATTGTCAGCGATATATTGCACACCTGGACCACTTAATTCCATTCTTATAAGTACAGAAAATGCTGTACCTAATAACCCTGAAAATAAAGCAAACATTAAATATAATACTCCAATGTCTTTAGCATTTGTTGATAAAAATCACCTTTCGTATCACATACTTATTCCTGATTGTAAATTATTATTATGCATATGCTTATCTTCCAGATCCTGAACGATATGCATAAACATATTCATTCTTTCTATTAATATATATTCATATTAAAAAATTAAATAAGTTTAAAAATTAAACTTTTTAATAACTTATTTAATTAGTACAAACTTTCTTTTACTTATTTACGTTAAAAGAAATTATATTGTATTATTAAAAGAAGTTAGATAATTGTCCAAATATAAATTAGGTATGTACAAGACTCGAACTTATACAAAAGCGTCCGTAGCACTCCGTTCTACCATTAAACCAACATACCTAAAAACAATTTAAGTTAACAAAAACTCAATATATAAGCTGCTTTATCGAAAAATTATTTTATTTTATATTAAGTAATATAAAAGAAATCCCTTTAGGTTTTATATATTAGCAATTACCTTAAGGTATCAAACAAAAATTTAATTAAATTATGAACACTTAACTCTAAATTAGGATTATGGAGGAATTGAACCCCTTACTTAAGATCTGCAATCAAAGTGTAGACCATCTACGTCATAATCCCTATATTATTTCAATTTACCCCATAAAAGCGGAGAACCCTACAGAATCTCGAAGAACCTCGGCAAAGAATCTCGGCAAAGAACCTCGGAGAATCTTGTAGAAAACAAGGTACTTAAGTTTTTGCTTACAAATCCAAAAAGAAATTTACATGTGATCTTTCAAAAAAAAAACTATATAAAAAATATCATTTTCCTTCTTGATATTTTTTTTTTTTCCTACTCTATTTATCACTTTCCACCTTGATCCATCTACACAATCTGATACCACAATACTTCAAGATCAACTATCTCTAGATCATAAAAATGAGCACTATTACTATTTTCACCACCCTTCCTTATCTTGAAGATGAGTCCATCGGACTCCTTGAGACTCCACGGCTTATCATCCGCCCACTTGTTCACCCTGCGGATCTTAAAGCATACCGCACTATTCGATCCCAACCTGAAGCCATGACTTCTTCGAATACAGGTTTACCTGATTCCACTTTGGAGAAAACTGAGATGAAACTCAAACGTCTTCAACCACCCTATCAAGATTCACATATATATTTTGGAATTTTCCTCAAAAACCCTGACAACTCTGAAGGAGAGATTATAGGTGATGGAGGGGTACACAAATTCATGGGAACTGATACCGGATGGCCAGAATTCGGATACAAATTCAAAAAAGAGTTTTGGGGTCTAGGATATGCAACTGAGTTTGCAAAAGCCTTTATGGAACATTGGTGGAATAATTTTCCTCGCAAGCGGAGAAAGATTACGATTATCCCCGGGTCTGCGGATTTCCATGATACACTTGCTGTTACTGAACAAGTGTGTGCCTGGACCAAGAAGGATAACGAAAAAAGTGAAAAGGTCCTAAAAAAAATAGGATTTCAAAAATTCCAAGGATTGGATAATGGTATGACTAATTGGCGATTGACGAAAGACCTCTTTGAAAGCAAGAAATGATAGTCAATAAAGAAAACTCATATTGAAGACTTAACCTTAATTTTCCTAAAAAAAGATTAGAAAGAAGAAAACAACAAATTAGATAATTCATTCCTTTACGTTAGAATATTTATCAGTAAATTCCTTAAAAAACAAATAAATTAAACTCTTTTTTTTACAAAAATAAATGCTCTTTCATACAAATATTTTTTCTTTAAATCAAACAAAATACATAAGCACGCGCTATATATAAATAATAAGATTATAGAGGAATCGAACCCCATACCTAAGATATTTAATATAAGTGTAGACCAACTACATAATAACCTTTTATAAGATATAATACAAATTAAAATTTTTTGACTAAATCTTTATTCATAAATAATTAGTGTACTAAAAATTTAGGATTATTTGGTTTGGAATTCCAGTTAGATTAAACCGAATTACTCCATAAGACCAGATTTGTAAGAGCAGTAAGTTCTAAACTTACTTTTATTAAACCTAATAATATCTAATTGATCTATTAAAGGGTAATGTAGCATTGTGACTTAAAGTCTACTTCTCCATTCATCTAGATATTTAAACAAAAAATGAAATGATTTATAATTAGTCCTCAATAAAGTGGATTTCTTTACATAAAATATTTTCTATGGAACCTAGTAAACTATGACAAGTATGGCCTTAAATATCCTATACCTACATTAAGTGTTTTTTTTTATTTCATAAACAGGTATAACTATAATTGATAAACTGTAAAATCTTATAAAAAAGATAACATATTATCTAAAATATTCAGATTTTAACTGAACTGAAGTTAAACCTTTAAAACCAACATTGTATTATGTACTAGATAACTACCGACAACAGTAATTATTTACCCTATCATTATTGGTTTTACTTACATTGCTCCTGCAAAATTTTAACCTCTGGTGTACTGCGTAATATTATCTCATAGAATACTATCTAAAGTTTCGTCTAAAAAAAATAACCTGCTTTTGGTTTTTTGAATTTAAAACAAAAGGATTAGGCTTTATTCGATTTTAAATCCATTAAAGTATTTTCTATTAAACTAACAGCTGGAATTATAACAGCAAAATGTGCAAAGTATAAAGCTGTACTAATTTGTCCAAATTCTATGAATGGTGTTTCTACATGTTTAGCTCCTAAACTCATTAAAACTAAGAAATTAGCTACAAAGATATAGAATGCTATTTTAGATAAAGGTCTGAATTGTAAACCTTTTGATCTACCTAAATCTGTTATAGGTAATAACATGATTGCTAATATTGCACTAAACATAGCAATAACCCCTAATAATTTATTAGGTATAGATCTTAAAATAGCATAGAATGGTAATAAATATCACTCTGGCACTATAGCAGGAGGAGTTTGCATAGGGTTAGCCATTATATAATTTTCACTATCTCCTAATACATTTGGCATAAAGAATACAAATACGCTTAAAACGAATATAAACATAAATATAGTGATTAAATCTTTAAATAAAAAATAAGGAGCAAAAGGTAATCTGTCATAGTTACCTGATATACCTAATGGATTACTTGATCCAGCAGTATCATGTAATGCTATTAAGTGCATTAAAGCAAGTGCAGCTAATACAAATGGTAATACAAAGTGTAAAGCAAAGAATCTATTTAATGTAGCATTATTTACACTGAACCCACCTCAAATGAACTCAACAATATCTTGTCCTATTCATGGTATAGCACTTATAAGGTTAGTAATAACTGTAGCACCTCATAATGACATTTGACCATATGGTAAAACATATCCCAAAAATGCTGTAGCCATCATTAGTATAAGTATAACTGTACCAATAGCTCAAACTAATGTTCTTGGAGATCTATAAGATCCGTAATACATACCTCTTCCTATATGTAAATACACTAAGAAGAAAAAGGCTGAAGCTGTGTTACTGTGTAAGTAACGTACTAATCATCCATTATTTACATCTCTCATTATATGTTCTATAGAATTGAATGCTTCTAATACATTAGGACTATAGTGCATAGCTAATGTTACACCTGTTATAATTTGTATAACTAAACAAATAGCTAATAAAGATCCAAAGTTTCACAAATAGCTAATGTTACTTGGTTCTGATGAATCTATAAGATATGAATTCACTAATTTTAATAAAGGATGACTCTTTAATATTCTCATTTATTTTATTTATTTTTAAAAAATTTTTTTTTTCTAATGTTTAATATTAGAGTTAGTTAAATTTTAGACTCTAGAATGTATCCTATACAAATTTATTTAATTTTTTATAAAGAAAAGTCTAAATTTAGTTTAAATAAAAGTTCTTTTTATACTGGTAACTTATTTAATCTTATCACTAGAAAATATAATTTTTTTAAGGGTAACTCCTTTTATATTCAATAGTCGACGAACTGCTACATATTTACCATCTAATTTTAGATTAAAAACATTAAGGTTCAATAAAAAAATAATATTCTCATTTTAGACTCGAACTAAAATCGGGATATTAGAAGTATCCTGCTCTACCTTTGAGCTAATGAGAATTAATTAACAAAATATTTGTTAATTAGAGATAAAAAAATAAATAAACCTAAAAAATAAATCTAAAGGTTATATATTTAAATAGTTCTGTCTTTAGAACTATATTCAATATATTTGAATATATCAGGTTAAGATCTAAATAATCTATTATTAGTTCTATTAAAAGACATTAAAGAAAATAATGCTAAGACTAATAGTAATACTAAATCAAAATTAAATTGTACTAAGTAAAAAGCAATAAGTAAATATAATATAATACCCATTAAAATGTACAGAGCATAACTTGTTACAACACCTGTACTTAATGAAGCTATATTTTTACTTAATTTAACTAATCCTACTTCTAAACCATAAGGTCCTAATAATTCTATACTTCCTTTATCTAAAACTTTAGTTGTTTGTCCACCTAAGTTTAAAACTAAATTTGTAACATAGTTATTATAAAACATTTCAACTAAAAATCTTTGATTAAAGAAACCAAAAATATTATAACCTAGTTTTGAAAATTTAAAACTAATTAAAGATTCAGGTAAATATTCTGAAAATACAAGAGCTAAAACGCTAAATGAAATAGTAAATATTAAAGGTAATAGTTTAAATATTGCAGGCACTGCAAATTCAGTATCTAACATTATTTCATGTGCAGGGTGAATAAAAATACTATTATCTATAAAGAAACTAGAACCTAGACCTATAAAAATATCCTTAGTTACATAACCAAAAAATATTGAAAATACTGCTAAAATAACTAAAGGTAAACTCAAGAATATATCTCCTTCATGAGCATGTTTGTAATATTGCATAGATCCGTTAGGATTAGCTAAGAAAGTTAAGTATAAAACTTTGACTGAGTATAATGTTGTAAATATTGCACCTATAACAGCAATAACATATACAGCTATACTGCTAAAATAATATTGACCAAATGCTGATTCTAAAATAAAATCTTTACTATAGAATCCTGTCATAAAAGGGAAAGCAACTAAACTAAGACTTGCTATCAATATAACAGAGTAAGTTAAAGGTAAAAATGAAATTAATCCACCATACTTTCTGAAATCTTGGTTATCCGCTACTGCATGAATAACAGCACCAGCACCTAAGAATAACAATCCCTTATAAAACGCATGGTTAACTAAATGGAATAAAGCTATATTATAAGAAGATAAACCTATAGCTATAACCATCATACCAAGTTGAGACATAGTAGAATATGCTATAACTTTTTTTATATCTTGTTGGAATAACCCTACAAGAGAGCTAAAAACAGTTGTAATCGCACCTAATCATAAACATAATAACAATATAGTTGAACTATACTCTATTAAAGGTGATGAACGTATTAATAAATACACACCTGCTGTAACCATTGTAGCAGCGTGTATTAAGGCAGAAACTGGAGTAGGACCCTCCATAGCCATAGGTAATCAAACATGAAGACCTACTTGTGAACTTTTAGCCATAGCACCTATTAATAGACATATACCTATAATAGTTATAATATTTTCATTAATATATGGCGCTAAAGAAAATACTGTTGCATAATCTAAATTACCTATACTTCATAAAATTGCAAACATACCTATAGTTAAGAAGCAATCACCAACTCTATTAGTTAAAAATGCAGAGATAGAACTTTGATTGGCAGCTATTCTAGTAAATCAAAAACTTACTAATAAATAAGAACAAACTCCAACACCCTCTCAACCCACAAACATTAATAAATAGTTATTAGCTGTTACTAGTATGATCATCATAAAAGTAAATAAACTTAAATAACTAAAGAATCTTTGAATGTGAGGATCGTTACTCATATAACTAATTGAGTAAATATGAACTAAAGAACTAATAATTAAAACAGGTATTAACATACTTACTGTTAAACTATCAAATTCAAAACCTCATATAATGTTAAACCATTCACTATCTATTCATCTAAATAATTCGATAGAAACTGGTACATTATTAAATCCTACTTCAAAAAAAGCAATCACAGCTAAAATTGTTGTCATTATTACACTAGAACATGTAATAAATTGTGCACCTGTAACCCCAACTTTTCTACCAAAAAAGCCAGCAACTATAGATCCTAATAAAGGTAAAATTATTATACTTAAATACATTATTTATATTCTATTGCTATGCTTCCTCTTAATCTATAAAAAGCGACTAGAATACCCAAACCTATAGCAGATTCTGCACCTGCTACTGCTATAATATAGATAGCATAAGTTTGTCCTATTATATCATCAATGTTAAGTGAACTTACCAATATTAAAAATGTTATAGATAATAGCATTATTTCAATTGAAATAAGCATTAATATAATATTTTTTCTATTTAACACGAATCCTAAAATTCCTATTAAAAAAAGTATCAAAGTAATATTCATTGTATATATATATTTTTACTTAAATTATTGTAAATAGCCGTACACTATTTGCCCTGCACGAATAAAGCCCCATCCACGCTTTATTAGTAGTAACATCCTTTTTACAATATACTTCCTGCTAAACAAATTTAAATAATAAATTTATAGTTTAATCAAAAAGAATAAACTTATAGTTTAATTCTAAACTATAAGGCTTTATCTATATAGATAAATCAGATCATACTTATTTAACATACTATGAAATAATTTATTAAAAAAGGTTATTTAATAAACTTATTTTACTAGTATTTACCACTACATAATATTCATAAAAATTCCATTAAAAGTGAACCTAATTTTCACTGTAAAAATTTTTGTTAAAATTATAATATTGATATTAATTAAATACAATCTAATTAATTATTACTTTATGGATAATTTAAAATAAGATATGTAGCCTTAGAAAACCTAAACCATTTCTTACTTTAGTATCTATTTACTACGCCAGTTCTTCCAGTCATTAAAGGTATTATTCTACATCTAAACCACCTTGGACCATTAAATCATAATTATGATCCCTTATAGCACCTATTTCCTTTACTGTTTCTGAATCCAAAAGTAGAATATTACCTATTCTATTATCAGCTTCAGAAAAATAGGAATGGGTTGTAAAAACATCAGCTAATGAACGATAAGCAATATGTCGATCCGTGTTTCTAGCTAATAAAGAAGCTAAATATGAAAGCCTCTTAAAAGATAACCAATACTCAAAACTTACAGACATGTGCAGTTCAGCTTCTTCAATATCTAATGCTATATTATAAACATCATTTAAATGGTTATGCATATCATCAGATAACAAAGGTAATGTAGAATAAAGGGTAGGGTATACTTCACGGTTATCCTCTAAATCCAAAAATAAATTATCAATTTCCTCTTGCGTCTGACGAGGTAAAGGTATTTCATTGTACGTTTGAGGTGGTAAAGGTACTTGACTTGGGTCTAATAACATAAGTTCTTGTTCTGTTTGAAAAGGTAAAGGTATTTGAGCAGGGTCGAATTCTATATTTACCCTTTGTACAGTTAACCCTATATATTCGTATAAACTACTTTGGTTAAAATTTACAGATTTCATTCATAAAGCTTTATCTAAGTTACATTTTATAGTATACTCTTGAAAGTAAGAAGGAAAATTAGAATAAATTGAATCATTTAATATATTATCTATAAATTTAAAATTTGATAATAAATCTAAAATATTCAAACCTCTTTTTAATTCAAACTTAGGAATATCTAAATTTAAACTCGAAATTTTTAAATAAGAATCTTCTAAATTTATTTTATTATAAATAGATTTATAATAGTTACTAGTTCAATTTACATAAAATTCTTGAATACTCATGCAATAGAAACCTACTACACCTAATAATAATAAAAACTGTGTAAAAAATATAACTAAACCTAAGCTTAAAATTAAATCAAATAAACTATTTTTATGGGTAAAGCAAGCTAATATACTAAAAAAAATTAAAGTCAATCTTATGTTAATACATTTAGTAAATATAGATTGCACTGTAATGAATTTAAAACCCATAATTCAACTTATTAATATAATAAGAAAAATAATCAATCCTACTTTGAAATTATTATTTAATAAAATATAATACAAAGAAAATATATATTTAAAACCTTTAATATAAAAACCTCAAATTACTATACTTAAAGAAAAAATTATTAACGATATATCTTTAAAACAAATTCCTTTTAGTACTATAAATAAACAACCATTTAGGAAAGAAACCAGAAAAAGACAACCTAGAGCATAAAGTAGTAAATACGTATAGATAAAAACATATGTTTCATTTAAATTAGTTTTACAATAACTATTTATATTAAAAAAAATATGATTGTTTCTAAAAAAACTCAAAATTTTATCTTTTAAACTATAACCATATGAAATTAAATAAACTCCCGTAAGCCTAACCTTAGATAATACCATAATTACCAGAAGAACCAGCACATATGATACGATTATTCCTATAAAAAGAACTATAAATAAAACAGTATTGCTAGTATTAAACGCTAATTGTGAAAATATGATTAAACAAAAAATTAGTGCATTCATTATATATATTTTTTTTTAACTTAAATTATTGTAAATAACCTTAGACTATAAACCCTATATGAATAAAGCCTCCAAACCCGCTTTATTAGTAGTATCCTCCTTTAATATACTTCCTGGCAAACTCATTTATATAACAACTATTTTAAAGTATATAAATGAATCTATAAACATAAATTAGGCTAACCTATTTAAATTAATTTCCATTTTAGCCTAGGTTAACTTTTTGACCATAATAATAATTATTATACCATCAGTACTTCTTACCTTAAGAAAAAAAAATGTCTATAAAATTCGAACTTATCATAACCTAATTTCCAGCTCATAATCTTTTACTGTTAAACTAACTAAAAAAAAAATATTTTTTTATAAAATTAAAAATATAAAGGATTTTTTTCATTAAAGTTTATTTTTTACTTATTGTAAAATTTAACATATCGATAAGTTTTATTGCACCCGCTTTGTTTTGATTAACTTGGCAATAAGTATTATTCAATAAACTTAAAAGGTCCCCATTTTCACAACGATTAGTTGTAATTTTAAACCCAAACGTTAATTTTCCATTACACTCTCACTTCCCGTATCTTCTATATAAAGGTTCAGAATGTCTAAAATGCATTGGATTAGAAAAAGAACTTTTGGTCATAATTCAATCTTTTTCATCTTCTGTCAAACCTGAAGATGAATGGAACATGTTATGTTTACTGTATTTTTCACCCGAAGCTATAGGATTTAATTTGTCTATTATTGCATTACTAGTATCCTTATCAAACTTTAATAAGGCCTCTACACTCTTTTTCGCTTTTTCATCTTCAGAATCACCTTGACCATTAGAATTATGGCCACCTACAACATTGTTTAAATTACTATTAGGGTCACCAGATGGACCTCCACCAGATGGACCACCACTACCGGAAGGACCACCATTAGAAGGACCACCCAAGTTACCACTATCCATAAAAATAAGCCCACTGTTAAAAGCAAAGTCTAATAAAATATAACATATTACAAAAACCAAATATAAAAAATAGAAAATCAACATACCAAGTCAAATTTTATCTTTAAAACGTAAAATTAGAAAGAAAATGTCCAAAGGATATATTGTATCCAAATATCCTTGTTTTTTTTCTCCCATTAACACAAACATAATAATAAAAAATATAACTACAAACATTAGAAGATCTATAGCAATAGAAACCTCAAATAAACTGATAACTATGATCAATCCAAAATAAAAACCTAATCATCATTTTAATAAAGTTAATAAAGAATATTTTAAAACATTATTAAAAAAAAAAGAAGGAGATACGTAACGCAAATAGTGAATAAATTTTGTCCTCATGGCTTTATTCATATTATATATATAATTTCAACTAATTAAAAGCATACACAAAGTATATAATTTCTTAAGAGATTTTTTAAAAAATAGGTGACTCGAACACCTAACCTTCCGTGTGTAAAACGGTTGCTCTACCAATTGAGCTAATTTATTTTAAAAGAATAATATATTATATCCTTTATAATTTTAAATAAATTTCTTTTAATTTAAGGTATATTTACTTAAATATAACCCTCAGTATAAAAATTTTTCAATTGTTTTTACAATATATTGAATATTTAAAATATTCCCTTCGTTTTTAAGAACGAGCCTTTAAAAACGACTATTTACCTTGAAGAGAGTTAATGAAAAATATATTAAGTTCTCCACTATAATATATACATCGATTTATATTAAGTAAAAACTTTTTATAGAATAAACTTAATATAAATATAAGAATAACAAGTTTTTATAGACTAAATTGTCTAAAAAAATCTCGCCCAGAATAATACTCTATTTAAAAGAGTATTAGTTTAGATATCTATCACTTTCTTATCAAAAAGTCAATAGAATCAATGTTACTGTTCTTCTAATCATGTTAAGAATTTTTCTAAACTAACTGATTCTATAACTATTGGCATTGAACTGTGTAAAATTCCACATATTTCTGAACATTGTCCGTAGAATACTCCTTCTCTATTAATAAAAACAGATACTTGGTTTAATCTACCAGGATATGCATCACATTTAATACCTAAAGCTGGACAAGCAAATGAATGTATAACATCACCAGAAGTTATGATAAATCTAACGTGTGTTAATTCAGGAAGGATAACTCTATTATCAACTTCTAACATTCTTAAAGCTCCATCTTCTAAATCTGATTCAGGTACTAAGTATGAATCAAATTCTATAAATTCCTCGTCTGTATTTAAAAAGTCAGGGTATTGGTAACTTCAATATCATTGATGACCCTCTGCTAAAACTGACATTGAAGAATCATTAACTTCATCCATTAAATATAATAATTTAAATGAAGGGAAGGCTATTAATATTAATATTACAGCGGGAGTAATAGTTCATATTAATTCTATTAATGTACCGTGATTTAAATATTTATGAGAAATAGGTGATTTAGTTTCTATATAATTTCTTATTATTGATAACATTATTCATGCTACAGCAAATAAAATTATAACTAAATAGTACATAATATTATCATGTAATTCTACTAATCCTTCCATTTGTGGAGTAGCGCTATCTTGGAAATATATACCTCAAGGAGTAGGAACATCAAAATTTAGAGCAAATGTATTTTTAATTAATAACATACTATGTTTTTATATAAATATCTCTATAAAGCTATTATATGCATAAATCTAATATAATTTCAAATTTTTATAGAGTTAAAGATTAATTTTTTATTATATAGGGGAGAATTTTTTCTAAACTAATTTAATCTTCAAAAGATTAAAAATATATCCCCTTATTACGACTTTACTCTAAAAGATCTTCTCCGCAATTCTCTATTATTCTATTAAAAATATAAATTTTAAATGTTTCATAGAGGATCTATATATTTAACATTATAGGTTTAAGTCGAACTTTTAAATTTTCTAAGATATTTAGTCCAATATTTATAAAAATAAATATTTTAAATTATGTTGCATAACAATCAAGGCAAAATTTATCCAAAAAAGGTCTAACGATTACTTACTTCAATAAAGATTTCTGTAGTAATCTTTATATAATCTCCTAATGAATTGTCAAAAACAACTTCATCAGGTCTCGATAAAAACCCCGTAATTGAATAAAAAATTCCTCCACCTATTACTACCACTGCAATTACTCATATGTCTGATTTCAAAGGTACTCCTACTATAGGTGGTTCAGTTTTAATCATATTATAGATATCTAATAATAAGTTCATTAAAACTTTTATATAAAAGTTTTGTTGATTTTTTACGATAATTAAAAGATCTGGATAATATAAACCTAAAAATAAACCAGAGAAAAAAGAAAATAGTATTATAAGTAATAATATCAAGATATTACATCCTGTTATGCAACATAAAGAAGCAAAAAAGCCATCATTAATGCAAATAAACCAGTAGCCTCTGAAAATGCAAAACCCAGTATAGCGTAAGAAAACAATTGACCTCTTAATGAAGGATTTCTTGCTACACCTAAAATTAATGCACCAAAAACTACACCAATACCTACTCCTGCACCTATTAAACCTGTAGTAGCTAAACCTGTTCCTATTATTTTTGCAACTTGTATCATTTTTCTGATTTTTTTCATTAGTTCATTTTTATAATAAAATTAACTGCTTGCTTATATATTTATTAATATAATAATATTGGTATTTATATAAAGGTTTTAGACTTAAATAAACAAACCAATAGATATTTTTTTTTTGAGTAACTCTTACATTTAAGGTAATTTACCTTAAGTATAATTCAATTTTTCTAACTATAGATAGAAAAACTGAATTTTTAGTCTTAAACATCAAAATAAAATAAACAAATCTTTTAATAGCTAGGCTTTACTTATAAGTTCTGTTACATTAGATGATTTTACATTTAAAAGAGTAACAACTTGTCTACTATCTATTTTTAATGCACTTTTACCTAACTCGTATACAAATCCTATAGTAATGATACCTATAAATAATAATGCAACAATTAATCCGTATATATTATTAACATATCCACTAACTGCGTAAGGGAATGTTAAAAGAATTTCTAAATCTAACAATAAATAAACTAATGCAAAAATAAAGAATTTTACACCAAATTGTGTTCTGTTTTGTCCCAAGAAACTGTGGAAACCACATTCAAATATACTATATTTTTCTTGATAAGGGTTATGCGGAGCTAAAAGTAAATTTACAACTAAAAATACTATAGCTAATATAGATACAAATACAAAAAAAAAAGTAAGACTACTCATTTAATTATTAAATAAAACTTGTACCAATATGGTACCCATACTTAATCATTCTTTATTCATTAATATAAATAATAAAATTACTAATGTTATACTAGATATTGTTATAGATATAGGACTAGACATTGTAATGTTATTGTGGTTAAATTCTAAATTTTGTACTAAACGATCCTCTTTATTATATATATGACTTAATAATTTACGATCTTTCAACATAGAATTTATTTTGTATTCAGGTGTATAGAAAAAAATTTCTTTCACTACATTAAGATAATATACAGCACCTATTACACTAGTTAATACAGCAACTAAAGTTAAAAATACATAACCACTATCTAAAGCAGCACTTAAAACCATCTGTTTAGCAAAGAATCCCGCTAGAGGTGGTATACCTGCAAAAGAGAATATTGTAATGGCTAAACTTAAAGCTAAGAACGGATTAATATAAAAGTACCCTCTTAATTGACTAATTAACTGTATAGGAGAATTATTTTTATCTAATAATTCAGAGCTAGCACCTTTTACAGAGTTAGCGCCTACATAAAAGTAGAAAGAAAATCCTATTGTAACTAATATTACAAATATGTTTAAATTACTTAATGAATATTGCATTAAGTAAAAAATGAAAGCTTGAATAGATTCTATACTACTTATACTTAAGGCTAATAATATAAAACCAACATGACTTATTGTACTATAAGCTAATAATCTTTTTATTCTAAATTGTGTTAAACCTACCACTGTTCCAATGATTAAAGACAATAAAGAACTCATTAATAAACCAAAAGTTCAATTAAATTCAGAGAAATAGTTACTTGTAAAATAAACTATTTCTAATAATAAGATAAATATAGATATTTTGGCTATATTCGCTACAAATGTTGTAACAATCGTAGGTATAGCATCATAAACATCAGGAGATCAAAAATGGAATGGTGCAGCACTTACTTTAAATAAGAATCCTATACTAAAAATAAGTAAAGAGAAATTAATATAATAAGGTTTATATCAAGAATTTAAAGCATTACCATCACTTATACTAGTAATTACGTATAATCCATCCATATTAGTAGTACCAGAATTTGCGTATAATAAACTTGTACCAAATAAAATAAAACATGAACTTAAACCTCCTAACAAAAAGTAGATTAAACCTCCTGTAGTAGCTAATTCTGAGTTTCTATATATAGTACTTAATAAGTACAAACCATAACTTTGTAATTCTATTGCTAAAAAAATAGAAACTAAATCGTTAGTAGACATTAAAAAAATTGCACCACACACGACAAATAATAATATTAAAGGGTATTCAATTATTTTTAAATGTTCTCCCATTTTATTTATAATTTTTGACCTGTAATATACAAAATTATCCAATAAAAGATGTTTTAAAGATGAATGTTCCTTAATTCATACTTTTCTAGGATAAAAGCTTGTTAATTGTAATATTAACATACTTACTATAAATATAAAAATATGAAAAATTTGTGTTATATTTGTTATATGAAGTAAACCTCCATGTAAACCTATTCCTTTATTTATAAAAGATAAACTAGCTAAGTCTTGTAAAAAACAATAAGCTAGAGCTATAATAGCTACCCGATTAAAAAGTATAGACATATCTCGTCTTAAAGTGACGGCATTAGAAAATAATAAAGATAATATAGATAAAGTTATCATAGTTTAATTAAGAAGTTTAAAAACAAAAGTCCCGATAGAACCTTTGTTTAAATAGAAGAGAAATTCGAATTCTCACCTTGAATTATCATAATCATATTCATATTGATATTGATATTCATATTCATATTATTTAAACAAAGGTTTTACCCCCATTTAATTAACCTTTCTTAAGCTATATTCTGGGATTTTTAAATTAAAAATATGCCCCCTTTTTATCTTCACCTTTTTTTGTTTTTGATGGACTTCAATAAAACTTCTCATATAACTATTCGAATTTCATCACGACCTCTCTGAACTCTTGGTTATCATCTTACTAAGTATAATTTTAAAATTTTTAATTATCATTTATGACTAAATAGAATACTAGGTATCTTTTATTTTTATCTTCGGATAAAAATAAAATAATGAAGAAACTCTATTTAGCCTGCGGAGGCTATAGAACTCCACAGTTTTGAATCTAGCGAATGAAATATAGGTTTAACCTTGAGAGAAGATTTAACTCTCATTTTTCATCGAAATTTTTGTTTAAACCAGGAGAGAGAATTGAACTCTCATTATTAATATATGAAATTAAAGTTTTAACCTATTAAACTATCCTGATTAGTTTCTATTAATCACTAAATAAAATAACTTTTTTCTTATCAAATATGTATCATTTGATACTTAAGAAGGGAGGATACCCTGACTTGAACAGGGAACTTACTGTGCCACATACAGTCGCTCTACCGATTGAACTATATCATCCTTAATTTATGGCTTCGCCATGCCCTATTTTATCTTTATACTAAATATATTCAGTAAATATTTAGAAGGAAATTTAAATCTAACATCTTCAATTATTCTATAAAAAATAAGTATAAAGAAAGCCATAATATTATGGATTTCTTTTATGTTGGAGTGACTCGAACACTCAATGTTAAATACCAAAAATTTATGACTTACCCATTAGTCCACAACATATAAGGTAAATCCGACTTGAACGGATAAAATTTTTTAAATCAAATAGGCCTAAACTACTCATGTCTACCAATTCCATCATTACCTTTGCTCGGCATAAGACTCGAACTTATAACCTAAACAGCTTCAATGTTCCGCTCAACCAATTGAGCTTCCCGAGCTTATAAAATACTTAATATTTTTATGGAGATATTAGGAATCGAACCTAAGATAACGATATGCAAAATCGCAGTTTTACCAACTAAACTATATCCCCTTAATATTCTTCTTTATTTTTTAGTTAGAATATTAGCCTAAAGAGAAATAACAATTAAAACCCGTTATTTTAAGTATCCGAGGGACGACTTGAACGTCCACGATTATTCATCAACAAAGCTTAAGTTTGCACTGTCTACCAATTCCAGCACTCGGATTTTTATATTATTAAATGTAATAAAATATTAAGGCTAAAGTGAGTTGAACACTTATGATCACCATTATGAGTAGTACACTTTACCAATTAAGTTATAGCCTCTAAACAGTAATATTTAAATAAAAATAAATAACTGTTTTACATTTATGTAACGAATTATGAACGAATTTTATGCGGACAAAGGATTCGCACCTCTATCATTTGATCATGAGTCAAATATGTTCACTATTACACTAATCCGCATTAATTTTAGATTAGACGGGATTCGAACCCGCGGTAGTGGCATTGAAAGAGCCATGTCGTACCACTTGACCACTAATCCTTCGCATTAATAAATCTTTTTATTCAAAGAAAAATTACTAATTATAGTTAGCCCAATGCAAGTATCGCACTTGCTTCTATTGATTACAAAACAATTGCATTACTTTTATGCTAATCAGGCTTAAAAATATATAGGATATAAAGAAAATATTTAGTGATTTATAAAATTAGTACTTTATTCCTGAAAATCTCTTGATTCTTACAAATAAAGCCTATGTTCATAATAGAAAGCAAAGCACATTTAATGCTTTTGGAACTTTTTATTATGTTTGTAATGTTCTATTACGTATATTTAAGAAATATCTTAAGGTAAGCTTCGCGCCTATATGCTTTCAGCACTTATCTTTGACTAACATAGCTTTCCTGCCGTGCCTATATTATCATAACTACTTAAGTGAAAGTAGGATAGTCCTAAATTATCCCTGCCTAGCAGGGATAAGGACATATAAACAACAGGTAAACCAGAGATTAATAATTCTATTATTTAAATATTAATAAATTAATATTCCAAGTTCCTTTCGTACATAGGTTAATCCTTATTATATTCTAATTCCCTCTAGAAGATAGAAACCATACTGTCTCACGACGTATTTAACCCAGCTCATGTAACTTTTTAATGGACGAACAGTCCTACCCTACATAGTTTCTGCATCCATGAGGATAAGTTAAGCCGACATCGAGGTGCCAAACCGCGCACTCATTTTGCACACTCTTGCGCAAATTAGCCTGTTCAACTTGTTATCATAAATAGCCTACGCTTTTATTTCCACTTTTTACAAAATGGTTCAGACTATTTCTTCATTTTTATGTTATGTATATTTCCGGTAATTTTCTGTTACTAGAGCCGTGGCTCTAAACTAAAAATAAAATGAAAGCGATAAAGAATTATTTACCGCTAAATCAACTTTTTACTGCAAAAGATCCAATACGACGTTTTGAAGATAACATAGATTTTTCTACATTTGAATCCATATAACCTCTAAATACCACAGTAGATAATCCTTTAAATGATGAATCTATATTTTTCAATCCACCTTTTCATTTTAATTTATAAACAGCTCTATCTGCTCTATAACGTCTAGTTAATCTACCTTTAACCACTAATCTTGCACCTCCCATATTTTTATACTTAATATTTTCAAGTATAATGTCACGTAATTTTTTATAATAACCTTCATTTAAAACATTTATATCTACACTAGACACAGGCTTTGTTGAGTTAGAATTAAAAGTAGAAGACAAACTTTCTTTAGCTCCATAATATAAGTTATATAATAACTTATTTAAATTATCTTTATATTGTTGTGCATAAACACCAAGATTATTTTCTGGTGTTAAATTTAGTTTGTTTATTACAGAATTTAGATGAATATTTTTATATTTATTATCCACTAATTCATAATCTACTTGTTTTTCAACTCTACCTCTTTCTATTATTGTATTTACTTTAGGTAAAACAACTTTAGCCAATAAAGAATTTATTCTATACATTACATTAGATCTTTCTTTTTTTAATTTTAATGTTAAAATTTCAGTAAAGATATCACTATTATATGCTACAGATTTTAAATTTACTATATTAAATTCGACTTTTTTACCATAATATTTTCCTATTAATTGGCCTAATTTATATAAAAATTTTTCTTCGAACTTATATTTATTTAAATTTAGTTTTAATCTTAATCTTCTAATAGTAGAAAATAATTTTTGAACTTTTTTAGCAAAACGTAAATTATGACTAAAATATGTTTTATTTGAGTAATATCCACGATTTTTAGCTTTAAATCTTAATAATAAAGGTAAATTGTTCTCAAGATTTCTTGATACTAAAGATACTGCTTGTGCACCAAACACAGAAAAAAAATTCAATCATTTTTGAATAATCTTGTTTAATTTTCTTGTTACAAATAATTTTTTTAAGCTTTTTATTTTTTTCAACAAAGATAATCTTTCTTTATTATAAACATAAAGAGTAATTAAAACTTTATTGCTGGTGTGTTTTATTTCAGCTTTACTTACAAATATTTTATTAAATGATTTACGTTTTAATCTACGTGATATGTATTTATGTCCTAAGAATTTGTGATTAAAATATAAACTAAAATAACCTTTGATTAAAGAATTTATATTTAAATCATAAACAGGTAAGTTTATACTCTCTTTTGAATTATAATTATAAACATTGTTTTTTCATTCTTTAGAGACTGGAGGTAAGTATTTAGTTCTACCTACATCGTTAATTAATACGTTAAATGGTACTAATTTATACTTAGTATTTGTTTTCTTATTGAAAATAAAGGGACTAATATTAGTGTTGATTTTTAAATTATTATTTTTATGCATTATTGTTTATAATAATAATAAGAAATTTTGTTTTATATACATAATAAAAATGTTGGGTGTTAAATAAGGATTATTGTTTGCATTAAACTCACCTAGTAGTCGTTGAACGATTTTATTTTTATGCTTAGCAAGCATTTGTAGACTAAAAGCACAAACTCTCGTTTAGCGCCGAAGTCCTGCCTATGCTAAAATAATTTTCGCTTCAAATTTACTTATTTAAGTAAGGTGAGCACTAAATATTTATTTAGCGTATCCTATACATTAAGTAATTTTTGAAATTAACCCAATTTAATATCAATGTTTTGGTGGTGACGGTAATAACCAGTCACCCTCCTACATTGAAGGACAAACATCCCTAGCGTAGCTTTTCCAATAATCCAAGACCTTTCCTTGTTGTGTCTTGTGATCCTATGCCCCGCTTACGCGACTGTAAGACTTGTTGGTGGTCAAACAGTAAGGCAAGATTTAGCCATTAAACTTGATAAGTATTATACATAACCTATTATATAGAGCACAAACTTTCGTTTAGCGCTTGCAATATAATAACTAATAAGATGTTAGAAAGAACCTAGTCTCCGTAACATCTTAACTACGACTAATTTCTCAATAGTTAAAATCTTACCTAAAAAAAAAAAATGCTCCTCCTTAAAATCCTGTAAATCGACACTACGAATTGAGTATCTAGATACAGAAAAGCAATAATTATTAAATAGAAAAAGATTACTCCTTTCTATTTAGGCTTGTACATCTATACATAAATAAGATAGAATATAGCATAATGCTATCTACTATTACAAACAAACAAATAATTAAGAGTTTGCACTCCTAATATTTTATTTAGTGATACATCCGTAGGGCTTACGCCCATACAAACATAAAACATAGTTGGACACTCCCATTTACTCTTTGTGGGGTCTGTGCCCCGCATAAACTGTCTCCTAGCAATTTTTCCTTTCTAAGGTTACACTCTTTTCTTTTTACAAAAAGAGGGGGATTAAATAATCCTCACAATACGATCCCCGAATAAAGGTATTACATTTCTATCTGATCAATTACCTTATTTACTAAAATCCGTCCCCAACCATACCTAATAATTAGTAACAGTAAAGCTGCATAGGGTCTTCTCGTCTAACTAGAGGTAAACTGTATCTGCACAGTTATGCCAATTTCACTGAGTCAATCATAGAGACAGCTGTTGTATCGTTACATCATTCATGCAAAGACTGCATTTAACAGTCAAGGTATTCCGCTACCTTAGGACCCTCACGCTAAGGCCGCCATTAACCGGGGGTTCCTACAGTACCAAACCTTTTAAAGTTAGTTATTTTCGTTAACCAGCCGGCACCGGGCAGAAATCACACTCTATACTTAGACTTTAGTCTTATTGCAAAGTGCTTTGTTTTAATTAAACAGTCGTACAACACTATTTCATGCTTCTTCCTTCTTACCCATTCCGAGCTTGCGCTACAGAACGGGACGAATGAGCCCTCCTTATCCCGAAGTTACGGTAGTCATTTTGCCGAGTTCCTTTATGATTGTTAGCTCATTTACGCCTTCGTATTCTACACTAGCTTACTTGTCACAGTATTTAGGTACGGTTTTTTTTTCATCTTCTATATACTCATCTTTTGAGTTTGTTGTATATATAGATATATTACTTATTTTTTCCAGTACACTTTTCACTTTAAAATGTCGTCATTTAAGTAATAAGATTTTCTCATCGTTTCAACCTTTGGAAGTGAAAACTTAGAGGCCGTTACTTTAAATTAAACCATAAGCTTTAGGCGAGTGTTCGAACTTATGTTCGAACTTCTTTTTTGTTACTCATGTCACCATTATCTCTTGAGTTTGCTGTTTGTGACGGCAGGACTAGCCTGCCTGATTTATCACATATCTTCATCCACCGTAAAAACGATGGAATGTTGCAGGTTTACTCAATGTTCTGCTACCCCAGTAAAATTTTATAATTTAGATTTATTATAATAAATTATGGACAAGGTATCGGTATATTACTTAGATCCGTTGAATTTTCGATGCTATTTAAAAATTAACAAGCGCTCTGTTACGAGGTCTTTGAATTATGGCTGCTTCTAAGCCCATCTCCTTGTCGACTTAAATAAATACATTCTTAATTTCACTCAATAATAATTTCGGAACCTTAACTCTTGTTCTGGGCTGTTTCCCTTTTGACATACAACCTTATCATTCTATGTCTGATAATTCAAGATTCATCTTTGCCATTCCGAGTCTACAAACTCACCGATAAAATCTCTACGATCCCCCGATATGTACAAAGTAAGATGTCGATTTTATCATAAGTTAGGTCATAACTTACAGTAAAATTTAATACACCTTGTCTGAGATGAAGTTCTGTACCTGCTAAGATGTTACTTGAATTGCCTACTATTATAGGTTTCGCAGAAAACCAGCTATCTAGGTCAGTTTTGTCTTTCACTATACTTACCACAATTCTTCGGATATCTTTGCTACGATAACCCGTTCGGACTTTTATAATCCTGATTATGGTAAGATCACCTAGCTTCGGGTCTAACTTTAGACACTAATTCATTTGATTGATCATCGGTTTAACTACGCGTTTAGCTCGCATCTAATGTTAACTTGGTGACCCATTATGCAAAAGGTACGCTCTTATTTTTGTTTAGTTCGAGCTGCTTATAAAACTACTATTTCAATTCCCGTTCCCTCACGGTACTTTTCACTGTCGCTTATGTATTATATTTAGCCTTAGAGGAAGGTTCCCCTTAATATTCAAACAGATTTGCGTCCATTTTACTTATTAATATACTTATAGCGATTTCGCTAGTATATAGGCTACTCTACTTTCATTCACACTAATCATAGAATCTCGTTTGATTTCTTTTCCTGAAGCTACTAAGATATTTCAATTCGCCTTCGTTTATTACTTAATTTCTCTAAGAGTTTTTATGTATATTAAAAAAAACATAATGTCATATTGCTCTTTAATACATAGCTAGGGATCCTTAATAGTCTCTTTGTATACTTATTTATATTATATATAAATATTTTTTTATATCTGTTACACTATATCACTAGGTAATATTTGTGTACTTAATTCTTTCAAGACTTGAACTTGAATATCATTCTTATCAAAAATGCATTTTACCTGTTAAATTAAAGAATCTTTTTAATTAAGAATATTCGATATTATAGCTATGATTACCTTTTAATTTTAGATAATTTAATCATCACCACCTAATTCATAAATAGATGGGAATTCATCACTATATTTTTCTAATATATAATCAATTGGTGATAAAAATTCAGAAGAAGTAGTGGCATTTGAAGAACTTTCACCTGAAGGAGCTTCACCTGAAGGACCTTCACCTGAAGAACCCCCAGCTGAACTTCCAATTGATGGACCACTTGTACCACCTCCTTTAGAATTGTTGTCGCTATCATTATCATTACTATCCTCTTTTTTTATTTTCTTATTTTTGGTTTCTTTAGGAGAATTGTTATCGCTATCGCTATCATTATCATCACTATCTTCTCTTTTTCTTTTATTAGGTTTTTCTTTAAGAGAATTAAATAGTTCTTGTACTTGAGCTTCAGTTAACCTAGGATTATCTAAACGAAGATCCTTTTTTACTTCTTCATCTATCTTATCTGCATTTTTTTCTTCTCTTTCTAACTCCCCTTCAAAGTCCTCTTCCAGCATTTGTTCAATTTGGTTTAATGCATCTAGATATGACTCATTGTTACTTTCTTCATCAAAAAATTGAGGGTAAATATTTTCTAGTTTTGATAAAGCATTAGGATCACCTTGTCGTGCTTTATCTATTAAATCCAAATCATCAACAATCTCTTCAGGAGCATTATGTTCAATATCTTCGTCATCTTGTACTTTATATTTTTTTTTTATATTTTCTGCTTTAGATAATAGTTTTTCATGAATGTTTTCTAAAAATTCTTCTTTATTCTCTACATTCTCAAGTAGATCAGGATACTTATTTTGTAAATCCTCTAAGGCTTTTTTTCGATCTTCAGGGTCGACGTCGTTATTTTTAGCTGCATTTAATTTTTCACGGTCTGAAAGAATAGAATTTAATTTTTGGTCTACATCTTCATCTATAGAATTCTCTTCTGACGAATTTTCTTCGGAGGAATTCTCTTCTGACGAATTTTCTTCGGAAGAATTCTCTTTCTCCGAGGTGTTGTCTTCATTCAAACTATTTTCTTTATCTGAAGAATTTTCTCTATCAGAGGGATTATCTCCAGAGGAGCTAGTACTTAATAATAATCAAGGGTAATAAATAAATGGTAAAAGAAAAAGGCTAAAAAAAAGAATATGAATTCATTTTTTGAATAAACCTATAAATACTTCAAATTTATTACTAGGTAAAAACAAAAAAGAATTATTCATTCTATCGATTTTTTTTAAATCATTTGGCATTAAGAACCTCAATAGTATACAGATACATATAAAAAAAGTCACACTACATCAACAAAATGTCAGTATAGTATTCCCCCTTCAAAACCTAAATGATGATTGTCAGTTAAATGGTAAGCATAGATTCTTCACAAAGCTACAGCTAAAAAAGCTGTACCTACCATAACGTGAATACCATGAAATCCCGTAGCGAAGAAAAAACATGTACCAAAAGCACCATCACTTATTGTGAAAGATGATACGCTATATTCTAAACCTTGGAACCCTGTAAATATTACCGCTAATAGTATAGTAGCAATAGAACCATATAAAGCTCCACTTCTTTTACCTTGTATTAAAGAATGGTGAGCGTATGTTACTGTAGCTCCACTTGATAATAATAATACTGTGTTAAGTAAAGGAAGTTCAAAAGGATTTACGGGTTCAATACCTAAAGGAGGTCATTGACCACCTAATTCTACAGTTGGTGTTAAAGCACTGTGAAAGAATGCTCAAAAAATAGCTAAGAAGAATAAAGCTTCTGAAACTATGAATAATATAACACCTAAGTTTAACCCTTTTTGTACGGCTAATGTATGGTTACCTAAGTATGTACCTTCTGATATTATATCACGGAATCAAAATGACATAGATGCCACTACCATTAAAAGAGCTAAGAAAAATACATTATATGCATTACTAAAACTGTGCATAGATAATGCTCCACTTAATGTTAAAGTAAATAAACTAAGACTAGTATATAATGGTCAAGGTGAAGGAGATACTAAATGGAAAGGATGATTTTGAAAATTACTCCTTGCTATTTGACTCATGTCATAATTATGTTTCAACTAATTAAAAGCATACACAAAGTATATAATTTCTTAAGAGATTTTATAAGAAATAGGTGACTCGAACACCTAACCTTCCGTGTGTAAAACGGTTGCTCTACCAATTGAGCTAATTTCTCTTAAGTTGTTTTAGACTTATTTCGAAATTAATTTCCTTTAATTTTTTTGCTTTATAGTAATTACTATAGCACCTACCATTGCCAATAATAATATAAAACTGGCGATTATAAGTCACATATTGTAATTAGTATACATAATATTACCTATACTAGTAATATGACTATTTTCTATTAAATTACCATCTCACATTTTACTTGTAACAAAATATATATCTTCATTATAAATGTTCAAGTTTACTTTATTACTATCATGATTTAAAGTTGGAGCTGAAATATTATATAAAATATTATTTAAGTTATAATAATTATTTAATATAGCTATATTATAAGGTAACAATTGGAATAGAGGATAATTAAAAGCTATTGCTATGGCGATAGCTAAAGGTATACTGTTACTAGTGTTACTTTGTAATTCACTTATTCTAATGTTTATTAACATTAAAATAAATAAGAATAGGATAGATACCGCACCTATGTATACTATTAAATAAGATAAACCTATAAAACTTAGACCTAACATTATTAAATAACAAGATATACCTGCAAATAAACCTATAAGGAATAAAACTGATACAATAGGATTTTTACTTATAATAACTAATATAGCACATAAAATAGCTAATAATGAAATAATATCCAATACATCTGTTCTATAACCGTTTGTGTATGTTTCATATATAAGAAATAAATTATTCATTTTTAAAATTATTATTATATTATTTAACCTTCGTAAAGGAGAGAAGCTCAGATTCGAACTGAGTGTGGAGGTTGAATGCTCCCTAAACCAGAGTATATTTATACAAAAATATCCTTTAAATCATATCAAGAAAACTTTTATTTGATTTAAATTAAAAAAATTTATCTATAATATAAGCAGTAATCTTACATTATATTATATAATATATTATATAATATATTATATTATATTATAGTTTATTTTATTTGTTGATTGGTTTTGTGTTAAAAATATTTTACAAGATAAAATAAATTTAAATCGTCTTATATCTAATACAGAGAATATCCGATTCGAACGGATGTGATCATTGCTGACCAAGTAAGACTCAAGCTTACCATCTTAAACCACTCGATCAATTCTCTTAAAAATTCAGGATTTTTTTTCGGATCACTTCGATTCGAACGAAGAAGGTCCCCTACCCAAAAGAGGCGCTTTAACCACCCAGCCCTGACCCGTTTTATCCAAATAATTTAATAAAAATAAAATTACTTGATTTAATATAATAAAGTAAAAGAGATATTAGAATATTTAAGGGTATTTTTGGCTTTTTACAATATGTTAATTAACCTGCTATTCATAAGCTTTACTTAAATTTAGACTAAACAATCTTTATTACGTTTTAAAGTGAATTAGCTACTTTCGATCTATTTAAATACTTTCTTCGGTAAAAAAACAAGAGCACTCAGATTTGAACTGAGAACTAAGAGGTTGAAGCTCTCTATTTTACCATTAAACTATGCTCTTAAAAAATATATACTTCATAAAAAAAAATTACGGAAGTAGAGTGGCTCGAACACTCAGGTGCATAACACAGTATTTAGCAAATACCTTACCCTACCAATGGAAACACTTCCTTATTATGCGGTATAATTATTTTCGAATTAGGTCGGGCTCGAACCGACATCTACTCTCGTGACAGGAGAGTCCTTGACCAATTAAGTTACTAATTCTTATGTATTAATACATAATTTACTATTGATAAAATCTATTATTATAGTTAAAAAAATTCTAATCTCTTATTTAAATGAATCCTGAAAATAATCCTTATTTTCAGAATCAAGAGTATAAAAATAAAATTTATTTTTATAAAGTTTACTTGATTTAATATAATTAGATAATGTAGATTTGGGTATATTATACTTTGCAGATGTTTTTTGCCTATTTTCTAAAATTTCTATTAATATATTATCACAATTGTAAACTCAAACTCTAAGATCATTAGGCTCAAATTTATAGGTATAGTTATCATAAGATACACCTGTTTTATATATTCTACTTATAGTAGAAGATCCTACACCAAAAAATTTTGCTGCACTATTTATGTTAGGAAATTTTTGGATTAATTCATTAGAAGTATCATAAATTTTTACACTAATACCTCGAGTGTTCAAATATACTTTTAATTTAGTTTCTAACCCTATTATTTCATCCCCTATTAATATTTCAACATTTTTTAACTTTTTACGCCCTCGTAAAGCTATACTCAAAGCTTTTTTAGTTTCAAAAGTAGCTTTAGATCCGAGACGAGATCCGGCTATTTTGAGTATATTATACTCAGGTTTTAAACTATCAATATAATATTGTTTTTTTTCCAAAATAATTTTTTTCTTTTCTTCAGTACTGATATCAAAAGGAAAAGTTATATATTCTAAAATCTCAAATTTAAAATTTAAATAACCATGTTTTAAAATAGATTTGTATATATTACTTCTATATGAAACTAGGTATTTTTTAAGTTTTTTTTGTGAAAAATATGTTAATAATCTTTGACTTATATTTACTGAACTACCCACATATGATTTATTATTTATAGAATTCACTCATCTATAAACACCTGTTTTGTTTTTATTATCTTTATATATTTGGTTTTTTTGTAATTCTATATTAGTATAGGCTATTACTGGTTTATTTAATTTATTTTTCATCATTATTATATTTTTTATTAAAAAGGATCCTTCCTGATCCGAATAAAACAGCACAATAGTAATATAATTTATGGTAAATAAAAGATCCATCTACTAAAAAGTTAGCTATAATGAATCTCATTTTAAAACTATACTTTCAAAATTTAAGTGCTGTCCTTTAAATATTTTAATTTATAGTTTAAACCTTCTTTTTTTATTTAAAATTTATATTACATTACATTACAACCAGTGAGAATCGAACTCACACACTCTGTTTGGAAGACAGCAATCCTACCGTTAAATGATGGTTGTTGTTTACTTAACTTATTTTTTTTTAGATTCAAATATTATGTAGCGCACGCTAAAAGCATAAAAAATCACCTAATTTATGTTTAAACTTTTTTTATATAGAACTAACTTCTACCATTATAACTTAAGATTTAAGTAAATAATATATTATTAGTGTATTATTTTTAAAGTAAATTTAACTAATTTTTATAACAATTTTATGGTACAATCTTTCTAAATTCAATTTTATTTATTTAGGATATACAAGATTTGAACTTATATAAGAATGATTAAAAGTCATATGCATTACCATTATGCTAATATCCCTCTGATTATTTCATCTTAGACGCCCCTAAGATGAATCGAACATCTATCATGATATTAACAGTATCAAGCTCTACCATTGAGCTATAGAGACTTAGGAGACAAGAGATTCGAACTCTTAAAGCTGTTCGAGCTACTGAGTTTACAGCTCAGCCCTTCTTGCCAATAAAGGGAGTCTCCTTGTTAATTTAACATTATATTATATAAGCTAATCTAGTCTAAATTTAGAATATATTTAGTTCTAGTGTTGCTTATAGAACATTCTTTGTAACTAGTTCAAGTAATTTAATATAGAAATAATTAAAACAAGGTATATAGAAATAAATAATTTTTATACGGAAGATTAGAGATTCGAACTCTTTCAATAGCCTAAATTTTAAGCTTTTGAGTAAATGCAAGGCTATTTAGCGTCCTTGCGAATTAATCAATACACCGTGTTACCTATAAACGGAACCTTCTTTTTTTGTTGTTAAAATTTATTTATCCCGTGCAACTTCCACTACACGAACCGTATTTCGACTTAACACTAATTAGAATCGCGCATACGAAGAATTTTACTATAAGATCTAAATCCCATTATTAAAGTACTTATAATAAAAAAGCAAACTTATTGCGCTAACTCCTTTCAGCATGCGACGAGTGGTTAGTACCAATCCGAAGTTATATTCACCGTGACATGGTGATTCACGATTACTAGCAATTTCTTATTCATGCAGCCGAATTTCAGACTACAATCCATATCCATATTTTATCCTATTTTTTGAGATTAGCTCAAATTCGCATTTTTGCTTCTCTTTGTGGAGGAGTATGTGGCACGTCTAAAGCCCACAATATTAAGGCCATGATGACTTGTCTTATTCCCTTTTGTTCATACCATTGTAGAGGGCAGAAAATGCTCTATTTTAATTATATTTATAAATAAAGCCGGGGTATTCGTTAATTACACGGTCGGAACCGCAGTTTCATAACATTAACTGAAAACAGCCGTGCAACACTTGTATTATTAAAATAAAATTGATGATTGTCAACCTTTAGTTTAATAACATTCAAATTGTGGTAAGGTTTTTCGTGGATCACCGAATTAATTAACATACTTCACTGCTGGGGTCAGAAACGGTCTAGTGATTTCAGTTCCTGCGTTGCCACATTACTCTTGAGGTGGAATGCTTACACTTTCATTTATAAACCAAGTAAAAATTTACCTAATCTATGGCATTCATCATTCTCTGCAAAGACTACTGGGGTATCTAATCCTGTTTGTTATCTGTGCCTTCGTCCTTTAACGTCAGTTTTTACATAAGAGGCTGCCTTCGCCCTCACCAGTCCCCTAGGTATTACCGAATTTTAACTCTACACCCTAAGTACGACCTCCCTACATAAAACTCTAGTAGCGATGTATCTTTATAAAGACATTTACTACCGTCTAAGTACCCTTTAAACCTATTTAAGATGAATAACACTAGGCTCTTACGTATTACCGCGACTGCTGGCACGTAATTAGTCAAGCCATAAATATGCAAATCGTCATTATCAATAATACACTTAGAACTTCATTTGATAAGTCAATTTAAAGTACCATTATGGTCTTCATTCTCCGAAGTTGCCAGTTCAGCCGTTAGGCCATTGACCAAAATTCCTCACTGCTGTACGGTATTGCCTTGGGGTTTTTTCAGACCCAATGTGGTCGATCAACCTTTCAGCTTCGACTACGAGAATTTAAGCTTGTTAAGCAGTAACCTTAACAACTACCTATCCCGATGATACTGCCCTATGTCCTCTTAAAGCGGTGATCAAAATCACCCTTTTTTTGTCTTATGGGGGATCTTTCCCCCTCTTTAAGGCCGGCTGGGTATCTATACTCACCTGTACACCACTTTTAATAAAATAGAAGCACTAAAGCACCTCTATAAATTAAACGTTCGATTAGCATGTGTCAAGCACTTCGACAGCGTTCAATCAGAGCCATCACCAAACTCACCCTTATATACACATTTTTATGTGTAGATGATTACATTCATCACTATAATATATTTGTAATAGTCTAATAATTTAGACTAAGTTTTTTGTTTTGGATAAAACCAAGCTATGTCTAGGTAAATATGTCTTTCTAAATTAAAGTTTTATGTAGGCTTTGTTAGGCTCGCTTTTAAATTTTTTATTTAGACCTTTTGGTCTTTAATTTATTGTATTTTCTATTTAAAACCTAAAATTTTCACTTGAAGTAATTACATATACAGACATATTGCTTACTATAACTTTCCTTAAATACTTTTAAATTTAGTTTATTATTATCTCTTAGATATAGAATAAAAGACTTATTTTATTCTATTTATGTTTTAAAGACTTTTGTCTCTTTTTTTTTAAGCTGGCTTTACTTGAGCTTCTCCAGCCGGCCTCAGTTAAGAAGGATTTAATCAAAAAATATTAACTATGTTAACGCAAAGAACGAATTACATAGTTAACACAAAGAACTAATTAAGTAGGGTGTAAAAATTGTTCTATAGAACATGATAATAAAAAAGCTGTTTGGATTAACAAATACTAATCTAAATCTAAACCAGATTGAATCTTTTTAGAAAATAAAACTATAAAGACTTTTGTTTAACTAAAAACTAGAAAATTCAAAAACACTAACCAGTAGGATCATCAAAATCCATTGGTTCACCGTCTGATGTAATATCTGAAGAATCTTGGTAATCACTTTTAGGAGTGGCAGGTGCTACTCCTCCCTGTGGTGAACCACCAGGTCCTCTATTACCTGAGTTAGAAGGATTTTGATCATCATCATTACTTCCATCAGAATTACTGTCACTATCAGATGAAGTATCATTTCTATCAGTAGTTCAATTACTATAATCAGTACCAGAAGCTACAGATTCATCTAATGCTTGAGCAACTTGAATTTTCTCTTTTAATTTAGCTAAACTATTGTCTCTCTCATCTCGAAATCCCTGTCTCCTTGCTTCACGACTATCAGGATCCAAAGGGTTTGTAGGATTAGAAGTCTCTGCATCATTAACTTTTTTTATATAGTCTTCCGAAATTTCTTTTTTCTTTTGTTCACTATAATCACGTAATCCTTTAGGATCATCTCTATATTTCGCCGCTAATTCTTCAGGAGTTTCAGAAACACTACGGTTGTTTTCAGAACCACGATTATTTTCAGAACCTCCGTTATTTTCAGAACCAGGGTTATTTCCAGAACCACCATTTCCTTCAGAACCATTATTTTCAGAACCATCATTATTTTCAGAATCATTATTTTCAGAACCACTTTGTTCAGAATTATCATCTGAACCAAAGTTAGTGGCCAAAGGAGAACTAACATTACTTAAGTCCTTCTTTGGGTTTTCTGAATCATCACTATCTGATCATAAGTTTATATAGCCTTCGTTTATAAAACTATATAAGATGGAATATTCTAGAAAAATGGTTTGAATTAATGTAAATCTAAACCGTCTTTTATATATCCAGATGACAAAACTACAAATACTTGTGCTTGAATAAATGCAATACCTAATTCTAACCCTGAAAAAGCAATAATAAATGATAAAGGTATTAACCCTAAAAAGAAGAATATTATACCACTTGTCATTATATTGTATGTGAAACCTGCTAATATATTTAATAACATGTGACCACTTAATATGTTAGCTGCTAATCTTAAACCTAAAGAAATATTTCTTGCTAAGTAAGAAATAAATTCTATAAGTACTAATAAAGGTAATAAAGCTAAAGGACAACCAGCTGGCACTAATAAAGAAAAGAACACTAAACCGTGTTTTTGGAACCCTAATATTGTTGCACCTAAAACTATTGTAAAACTTAAAGAAAATGTTAATACAAAATGACTTGTAGAAGCAAAACTATAAGGAACCATACCAATTAAATTATTTATTAATATAAATATAAATAAAGTATACAATAATGGGAAGTACATTTGACCACTTCTAGGGTTTATTTGATTTGTTACTATACTGTGTATAGTAGCGTATAAAGATTCTTGACTTATAGATCAGTTATTACCAACTAATCTGTTATAGTTTGTACTTAATAAATTAAGAGCTAATATAAATAAAGCTCCTAACATTAAGAATAATCCTATGTTTGTAATAGATATATGTAAATTACCTAATATAGGTGCGTCTAAACTTAATAAATCCCTGATTTCAAATTGACTTAAAGGACTTACTATTTCTCTATTTAAATTAAATATATTTAAATTTTCCATGATGAAATTGCGTAATTGGATTCAATAATAAGCAAGAAATAATTAGAATAAAAATCCTTGTTATTGAAAAATAGATCTTAACATTGATCAAGTAACTATTGAATAAACTTTAATTAAAAAGTTTAGATATAAAAGTACGTGCTAAAAATAAACGAACAAATCTTGGTAAGATAAATTTAGATAATATATATATTGTTATAACAATAACTGCAAAAGCAAAAGTTACTTCATTTACAAAATAAAAAGGAGTTAATTGAGGCATAATTTTAAGTAAGTATATTATAAATGTTAGATTAATCTATTATCGGTAAGATTTAACATTAGCGTTTAGTACAAAACGAAACATAAGTAATACGAAGAAATTTTGAGATTATTTTGTGGATTATTTTTAGGATAGATAAAGACTCTTACTCTAAAAAATAAATAAAGAAATAGAGTTTAGTTAAAAACTATTTTTAGATCCGAAGGAATGTTCCCTAAAATCTTTTATAACTTAGGCCCTATAATTCATTTATTTTGGAAACATACAAAAACTTTGTTTAATACACAATGGTGAATTATTTGGTTTAATCTTTAAGTATTTCACTAATTAATATATTAAAATTTAACTTACAGTATTCTAAAGTTAATACCCAAAATTTTTATTCTTTAAAAATTTAGTTTATGGATTACTATATTTAAAATAATTTAATTTATAATTAGGCTTTAAGTAAATCTTCTCCTAATTTCTTCTTTAACAAGAAGGATCTAATATTTTTATAAATACTAGGTTTTGATGCACATTTTAAAATAAATTAGATAAAAGATAAACTTAAATTATAGTTTCTATTAAATTAATGTTTAAACCACATAGAGACTAAATAAAGAAAACTTTTGACCACAAATCTCCAAAACTAATCACCTCCATCAGACTCAGGTATAGAAGGCATTTCAAGAGATTCTTTGTCTATAACATAATCTAAAGGAGATTCTTGAGTTTTTTGTCTTTTATTGCTGTCTTCATCAGAACCATCTTCAGAACTATCTTCTAAGGGTCTCTTAGTG
>NW_026055244.1:0-41816 GCF_022829205.1 Neoarthrinium moseri
GTTTGAAGAGATTTGAAGAAGGTTTGGTTGAACAGTGAGGTAAATTGTTGTATGGTAGGAAAATCGGGTGGTTGGTGAACAGGGGGCCCAAATGCAGGGGGGGCCCATATGTGGGTGCTCCGACTTACCCGCCTGACATTGCACACGATCTCGATGATTGCAAGCACCTCTCTGAAGCACTCAAGCAAGAGGCCTACGCATGTGCCTGGGAATACACACGATGTGTCATTCCTCAGTATACCAATTGGAATCGCTATGTTGCTTTTATGCGCATTATTATCATGGGCATTATAGCCGAGTTTAAAGGTGACCTGGTCGACGTGATGGCCGGGGACGAAATCTTGGGATATTCCCTTGATGGGACCTTGGCGGAACTCTTTGAAGGGACTGCCGGGCACGCTGTAATGGCGCGCGAATACAAGACTTTTCTTCTTGTAACCGCGGACAAGGCCAGTAAGCGTCGTAACGGCAAGCTTTTTACAAACTATGTCAACGCCCTAGCTACATCGCCTCGGACGTGGTTCCGTATGCGAGATTGCGACGCGCTCGCACGGTTCACTATGGCCTCTGCCCTGGCATGCAATGATCTTGACGACGTTTGGTTGTCGGACGAACAATTCGATCTGCTTGCAGAAATCGGCGATACTCTGTACGACTCAGTGGCCTTTTATAAACACAGAAGCGAGGGAGAGACGAACAATACTTTCGCTTATGTGCCTCACGATATTCGTGTCAAGTCCTTCCGAGTTGCTCGCGAGGTCCTGTGGGCGCTTGACGTGGCGTATATTCATCGGCCTGAGGGGACCCTCCTAATGAACTTTGTCCGATTCTTTGGCGGTCCCATACACATGATGATGAATCGTTACCGCTTCGTAGAGGAGGGTTTGACGGTTGGTAAGCCCGAGACTGAGAGCGTTGTTGCCCAGACTCGACGCAACGTCAAACTGTGGAATCGTGTCGATGCAGAGGCCAACCAGGCCGATAGCAAGACACAATCAGCTAAGGCAGCCGAAGAAGAACGTTACGAAGCTATCTTAAGACGCAGCGAGGAGTTGATGTTTCCAGAGCTTCCCACTTTCCTTAGACGAGGGGCTGAGCAGCGCCACTGCGAACGATGTACCCATCGTCCCACGTATGGCGCGAAGGGTATGAACACTTTCGGTGGCGTTCAGCTGTGCAAAGGGTGTTCTGCAATGTGGCGTGGCTTCGTCGAGTCGCTGCCCGAACGTACCAAGGAAGTATTTCCAGACATTGACTTGAGAACACCACCCTCGGAGTCTGAAGAAAACGGGCCTCGCCTCAGAGACGACCCTTCTACATACGAGAACAACTACTCTTTGAGCAATGGCCAAAGCAGCGACAAACTAGTTTCCTCGGAGGACATCATTATTAACGGACATGGTGAGTGTGGTGCGGCGGCCGCAACTGCGGTGCCCCATGGAACTCCTGTGCCAGGTCTGGTATGACCACACTTCAACGTTGTGTGCAGCACCCTTGATCTGATTCTTTTATTGCTTTTGGGTTGCGCCATATGAGTACCGGTTGTAAACAATTCATTTCCATTCCACATTGCAAAGCAGTGTAAAAACTTGTTAGGCACCAGTGATGAAATTGCGTTCAACTCGAAGTCTTTTGTGTTAGTGATATAGAACTTTGTGAAATATTAGCTGAGAAATCAAGTGCGAATCCTCAAATCACTAATGGTTACCAGATTTACAAGTGATTCAATATATCTAGGAAAATGCGCTCTCACCGTTAGCAGATTCAGCGTCTCGGGGCAGGCCCTATTCCTAAGATTCGGGATGATTCACAAACTTTCAGAACCTCAGAGAACAGTAGCTCAAGTCAGTTCCAGTTACCCTCCGAGCGCAATGCCTCTAGATACTCAGCGAACGAGGCATATTTTGATTGGAAATGGTGTAGCTTTTTGGCACACTAAGAGGCGCATGGGATAATATAAATTGACCGAAGTTGATCATGACGAGCTACAATTGAAGTGGACTTAAGTGCGTGCTATATGGGAGGCGATCCTTCGGAACAACGTTGTTCCACTCCATCGTATGAATTCCTTACACGGAGACACTTATAGGCCGTCACTTTTTTAATGCCTTGTTATGCAAGAACCAGCAGGAGATTCAAACCGTCACAGGGCGCTGTTAGTTATTGATGCCCCAGTTGTATCTATGTAACCATGTTTAAGCTCAATGCCAAGTTGGATCAATAAGCCTTCAATCGAGTGTGTTCAAAACTTTCGAACAGAATTTTGGAAATTCTAAGCTATAGGTACTAAACTTTCCGGATGTCACATTAGAGAGGTGAACTGCTCCTGAAGTTAGTTACCACCTTCCACTGCCGATGACAACCACTGCACAGACCGCGTGGTCATGTGACACCCAGAGCGAGACCGGGCCGAGGCAGAAGTCCCGGCAGTTTTTAAAATACCACCGTACTCAGACGCGCGGTTCTGTGGTGGGTCTCAGATCACCCCGCCCCCAGATTAATATATTTACCGTAGAAATGTGCAGGACTAGCGCTTGGTCTAGACTTTCCGGGCTACTAAACTGGAGTAGTGCTCCAGGGCAGTGAGATCCCAGAACGCCCACCGTAGCCAAAGCAGTGTTTATCGTCACCAACGACGAACCCAACATACCTTGTCTATTGGGGCACAGCTAATAAAAGGGGCACAGCTAATAAAAGGGGCACAGCTAATAAAAGGGGCTAGCACTTCCTGTAGGACGTCTAATAGGGGTTGTTGTTCGCCAGGATGTGCGGGTTCGATGTATGGGTGAAAAGGTGTTTCTTTCTTTCTTTTTGGAATCCACACGCAACAGGAAATGAACCATACATGAAATAAAACGCAAAGTCACACCAAGCCACCACAACCCACACTACCTGAGCTCACTATCTACAATCTGCATACCGTAGTTGTTACCATAGGGGTCTCGAGCTGCTGATAGCACAAGATTTTCTAGAATGGGCTTGACATACTAGGTTTAAGTGTGGGGGTATTATTTGTTAAGCTAAAAAAGTAGCAGGTTTTGCACGCCTGGCACTCAAGTGCTGATATGTGACAACACTGGTACAACCTATGTGTATTCTTCATGGTAAAAAGAAATAGTAGGATCCAGCGTTCTTTACCCCTTTGTAGGGCTGAAAAGAAAGGGATTGTACATCCAGCCTGTGAAACAAGGCACTGTGGCATATTGAACACCAGAGGAGGGCAAATTGGAAAAAATTATTCCTCTCTCACATAACTCCGCCCATCGTCGGCTATGTACCTCCATCAACAATTGCCAAAGGTTCTACCGAGGGAGATTGCGGTCCAGCAATACCCTCGGGGCCGCTAGAGTCACAATGGAATTATAACCGTCTTGGCGACAAAGGGCCATATAGCTTCAAAATTGCACTTTGGACACTAGCAAATGTTCCCTTCCTCGTTACCATTGGCCATTGGATGGACATCGTGAATTTGACATAGTAATTAGAAACTCAATAGACTGTAGGAATGTCTCGGTCGCGAAAAACACTTGGGTCGGTTGAAGCAGAAAGGTGGGGGTTAAGATCGGGAGAGACCGCGAAAAGGACAACTCACGATGCTACACCGCAAGCTTCAATGCTACAAAAGCCTATGCAGCTACACCTCCTCGTCCAAACCACCTTTCACAGATTGGACACCCATATATTCCTCAACAGATGCAATGACGATAGAATTTGGGGTATTCATGGTTGTCGTCAGCACTATGGTGTAGTGGTGACCCGACTATACAAATACCGCCACTCAACATTGCTGTCTCAAATAATCTTACCGGCTCTCATAAATGGCCAACACTAAAGGTCACAATCCCTCCAAGAGAGCATTGATACTAATTTCACACAGATCCTGGGAAGATAAGGTAAATGATGATCCGTCGCCTTGGGCACTCCAGTCCGAAGACGCGGCACCCTGGATTCGCTCAATCTCGCATTCTGGCAGAGAAATCGTACCATTTTCATGTTTTATAAAGCGGCGGTGCGGCTTCGCCAGCAGAACACCATCCCAGTCTAGTCTGAATCAAACGTACGACATTTGCGACCCAACAACCTTGACAAGCCGCTAAAAATGCGCCAAGAAAGGGGTTGTACTGCAAAGACCATGGTGATGATGAAGTCGGTGCTCGAGGCACCGGAAATTCAATACGGGAGACAATGGACGGATCCTAAAATGATGCACGTCCCATATTCCTCAACACGTGGTGTTCAAGACTTAACCATCCCAGCTACAGCAAGTCATAACTGTTATTATTAAAATTTCACTACCACCACGATATGTTTTTGGACCAGATAGTTGAGCTTGATGGTTTTTGCAGTTGAATATCTGACGTGGTTCTAAGAAGCAACGAGAGGACAAGAGAAGCGTGACTCTATTGCAGCGGTAGTTCTCTTCCGCTCTTGTCTCTGGTCCATCCAGTGCAAGGGTCCTTTGTGGATCCTTTTCTAGATGCTTATGCTAGTCATCATGCGTCAAGGCGTGTATAAGATAAGGTAGCCTCGGATAGATGTGCCATTGGGCAGGACCATTCGACTGAACACTCACGTGTTGAATTTCGTACGATTAGTCTGTGCACCCTTGTATGGATTCTAGCACGTCCTTCCGCCTAGGCATTCTATAGGGAAACACAGAATCCCTTTGTTTGATTCGCAAATGACGAATGATGTGGGGGGCCAAGTGCTTGGTTGCACGCTTTTTTTCCGAAAGTATTCCGCTTAGGCGTAGCTAAAACAGTCGATGCCCCTCTACGGTAGTCGCTCGAATTAGGAACTCTGCTGTTTTGTGAGCTCACTTAGAGAACTGAAGATACATGATGTAAACCAGGTGGCCCTTGATTAGTTTGAATATATCCTGTTGACATTGTTTCTCTTCAGCCAATGGTCCTTGGATATGTTACCTATCTTTATTTCAGAGGCCCAATCCGTGCTAAGCACCTCAATCGACCGTTTGGCCATCATTGAAATACGTGTCGGACATAGCGCCATAAATGGAATGCTTGCGCGTTCGATGTTACTTTGACATTGTCGTGAATCGGAAAACCATTTGTTACCACAGTGAAATGCCCCATGATTTGCAAAGCTCGCCATGCTAAGTGACCATCGAACATCTAATGACCCAGTTTTATTCTGCATGTTGACGTTAATGGAAATCAGCTACTAGGGTTATCGAAAAGTGAGCAACCATCGGATAAAAGCCATGGCAAAAGCACAATACCATCTGAACTGGTGTTTGTTATACTTTAAAAGACATGATTGGTCCGTACGTTGTTGATTAGTGATCAGCAATGCAGGAGATGCTCCTAAAGGTGGCCCGTCAGCTTAAAAGTGGAACTGATCTTAATGAATAAGCATGTACAAACGGTCGAGACCCCTTGGCAAAGATCAAAGCCCTTATGCGTAACTAGACGTTGATACTCCTCACAGTTCCGAGTCAGCACCCTTGTTGATCTCCTTCACTCTAAATTTCTTACACAAATACTTTACTAGACATTAGCACGAGGGGATGCAAACCGCTATTAGCAGGGAGTGAATAAGCGACTCTCTCCCCCTGTCAGCTTCAAGGAGGTACATGCATCGTGCAGATTTTACAGCGTTCATTCACAACATGTAGCAATATGACTCAATTTAAACCTGGAATGGTAATGCTTCAGTACAGTACGCAGCCTTGCCCAAAGAGATCGACATGATCGGAGAGCGAGCTATACATGACAAGAAATAGGCATGTAGCAATGCTCGTACGATACGAGCGTGCGCGGCATTTCGTTCGATGCCACTCATCACAGCTGCTGGCATGCCGAGTGCTCAAAATGATGACACTGCGTTGCGTGCATTCGATCGATCGATGAAATCACACGCAACAAATGTTGGCTGATGAAGTTTGGAACATGTCATGCTCTGCTGGAGAAGGGGCCGGTTTATTTCAAACCAATCGAAGAAGAATCGAATATAAATACTGACAGATATCATTGCAATTTCATGTTTCCTAAACTCCCAAGTATCAATCTTTTCTGTTTGACCAGATTTGCAACCCAAATTTTGTACCTATTTAGATTTCAATATGGCCACACTATCAGTTCGCGCCTCCCGGCTCACAGCTTCACACGGTCTCCCATTGATGCGACATGGGATGTCAACATCGGTTCGAACTTCCCACACCGAAATCAAAGACCTGGCATCCACTATGCCACCAGGTTATAAAGCCCGAGTAGGTCTGCTGCAGACCTTCTGCTTGCCAGAACGTGTGACTGGTAGCCAAAGCGACCGCACGATGGGCAAGGCTCTGGTTGATGCATGGCAGAAAGATGGCATACTGCAGATAGCGATGACCCCCCGCCAGGAAGCCCTACATTCACAGGCACAGCAGAATAGCCAAGAGTTCTTTTCAAGACCACATGCTGAGAAGGCAGCGTGCGTGGACAGCCAGAGCTACTCGGGCTACATAGCCAGTGGGGAGGAGATAACTGACGGAATAGCTGACTATAGTGAGATCTTCACCGTCACAAAGGACCTGGAGCTGGGTGATGCTAAGGTTAAAGCCCAATGGCCATGCCACGGGCGATGCCCTTGGCCTGATGCAGCCATGCGGGACGTGATGAAGGAATACATGAACGAGCTTGGTAACTGTGGCGAGACTATGTTACGTCTATTGGAGTATGGTCTGGAGATACCAGAAGGGACGTTGACGCAGCAAACTGATGATGGCTGGCACCACTTGCGCATCTTACGGTAGGGCCACCCCAATGCACTTCATTCTGGGACTTTAAACTAAGAACTTACCATACAGTTTCCCACCCCATAACAAGACCAATGGAAAAGGCAAAAAAGGCCGTGGTATTGGTTCACACACAGACTACGGTCTGTTGGTCATCGCCGCTCAAGACGATGTTGGTGGTAAGTGGCCGGCAACCTTTCACCCGTAGACTTATCATAAGAATGTTATTGACAAGAAGCCAAGGACTGTTCATTCGGCCACCTTACCAGGGCGAAAAATACGCGAATTGGGAGAAATCTGCTGCTGGTATGGCTGAAGAGGACGAGAAGTGGACCTATGTCCCCCCTGTGCCTGGTGTCTTCACCGTGTTTCCCGGTATGGGCTGCGCGAACTTCTGATCTGCTGCATGTATTACTGACCACAGTGGCAGGCGACATGATGCAGTACATGTCCAACTCTACTCTCCCTTCAACTTCCCATAAAGTGGGCCTGAACACGCGTGACCGTTTTGCGTTCGCGTACTTTCACGAGCCCAACTTCAAAACCACTTGTCGACCTCTGCCTGGCTATGACGCGGGGCAGACTCCGCGCGAAGGCATTCATTACGGCACGCACTTTACCAACATGTTTCTTCGAAACTATCCAGACAGAATCACCACCAGTCGCATGAACCGCGAGAACAGATATAAGATCCTGAAGTCGCCTGAAGTTCGCGATGGCTGATTTCTGATCTATGAGCCACTGAGCTGTGGGGGGGTTGTGCGATCGGGTACGATATGAGCCTCCAAGTTCGAGCAAAGTCAAAAGGCAGTCAGGATTGAAAATTTCAAACTATTATCCTTGTGGGGGTTGAGACGAGTTATCGTTCTGATCAAGTAAACATAGCGTGTCATTACATAACTTCATCAAGTTGCTTGGGCTCCGGGCATGCTACATGCGCCTGTGTCATTGAAAGTTTTGCCCAAGAGCTTTGTCTCCATACAGTTTCTGCAGCCCAGCATCAACAAAACGCAGCATACAACCCAAGCAACCACTTGGTCCATCCACTACCAATGCTTTGTGACCAATCAAATATAACAGCTAGATTGGATCGGTTGAAACCGGGGAAGGTCATAGAAGGTCTTCCGGTGTAACATGAATGCATTGGACTACGTAGGGCCATCTCTTGAGTCCGCCGTTAACCGAAGTACATATTTCACTAAAAAGAACAATCAGCGTGTTGGGGAGAGATTCGAAGTATTATCACATAAGATTCTCACATTGATCTTTGCAGTCAGATTCCTTCACTAGATCTGTAGCATTAGGGGAATGTGAGCGTTCGGCATAGAACACCACCTTGACTTATGAACTAATAACGGTTCCAATGTGGTGTGACTGCAAGTTGTTGAGCTCGGTATCGAAAAGCACGGTCGAAAAGCCTCCACCAACGAACGCTGTGGTCCATTGCAGGCAAAACACAGAAATACCAACATTCAACCATGTTAGCTCGCCTTCTCCAAGTCATACACCAGAAGCTGCCATTCTTTCCTCTACCACGAACGCTCTGCCTTGGCCAACTGTCCCTTGGCGAAATTAAGTGGGCTTCCAGCACCGCCGTTGATCGAAGTTTGAGGGTCAGCTCCTGACTGAATCAGGGTCTGCACAATCTCTTTGGCAGCTGCCAAAGCTTCAGATCCATTTGATGAATACTCAAATCCAGTGTAGGAATTCAGAAGGTGCCTTAACATAATCATGAGAGGAATCTCCCCATCCGATATTGCATCAACGTCTGCTCCAGCGTCCAAAAGGGTGTTGATGACTTCGACGGCACCATTCAAGTACTTGAAACGAGAACAAGCTTGACCCAATTGACGCCTCCCTTGACCGTCCTTTGCATTTACCGGCGCTCCAGCACGCAACAACATCGACACTCTCGTGGTGGGTTTGTAATTTCCTTCACGCTTGCTTGGGAAGTCGTAGTAGTCTATAGCAATGTGTAGCGCGGTTCTGCCTTTGTTGTCATGCAGCGAAAGGAGGTTGCTCTTTGCAATGTTTTTATCATCACCACGGATAGTGACGGGGGCATTGTCGTTGTGATGTTTGATCAGATGCGCAATAATTGTGTCTAAAACTTGATCACCAACCGCGCAAAGAGCGAAGATGGCTCTCGACAGAATCTCGGGCAGGAAAGTAGCGCCGCTGTCCAAGATGAAGGTGAACATGTCTGCAACAACGTGCACCATCGGCCTACCCGTTGCTTCCATCAGTATGTCGTCCCAATCTGGTCCCAAGCCGAACTCAATGATTGCGGCGGCGGCGCCCAGGGCATCTGGGAAAGGCCCAACAGGATCCATCAGCTGACTCGGTTTCAACCACTGGTATTCGTGAAGCTCTTGAAGTAGTTTGAGTTTCCAGGGTGTCGGATGACTGTCCAGGATGTGCGGGAGTAGGTTCTGAATGAGGGGCATCAATCTGGTACGATCGTGATTTAGAACCATCCAAAACTTGTGAAGCCCCTCAACCGTTAACCAAGAGTCCGGCAGCTGAAGCAGGATCTCCAACGCATTGCCGGAAACGGAGGTCTCTATTGCTAGTTGATGAATTTGTATCGCATCGGCACCTCGACACAATAGCAGGTAAACGATATCGACTGAGATACCTGGAGTCATAGCCATTGAGATGGGGGCGCCTTCATCCACCTCGAAGACCGGAATATTATCATTGTCCACATCCTCCATCCAGCTTGTCTCATCACAAATTGAGGGAACCTCGTTTACATCAGCACCTGCCTTCAATAGAGTACTCAGAATATCGTAACGTGTCATGGCATGTTTGGGGTCGTCGTGTGGCATTTCCTGTGAAAAAATCCAGTGAATGGGGTACCAACAACGGCATCGATCCCAACCGAACTCAACCGCAAGAATCGGAGACTTATCCGGCTGGTGGACATCTGCGCCATGTGCTAGTAGGCACTTGACTGAACCAAGTTGAAGAGCGCGGATTGCCACAACGAGAGGACTTAGGCGACGGCTGAAGGTCGAAATGAGGTGTTCTTTGGCAAAATGTCGGTTCTCAGGTTCACCATGCTTGATGGCAGTCTCGATAACATCAACGCGTCCGTAATGGCACCCCCACCACATGGTGTGGCAGTCGCCGTGTTTGATGTCTTTGGCGTAAAGCTCCGCGATGAGAAACGGGCGCAGGTCGTCGCAAGGCGTATTATCTCGCGACAACCGAGATCTGATGATATTAGCAACACCAGTTCGATGGGGATCCGCGTGATGTGGGACAAATGGTGGCCTGGCCCAGGCGTGCCTGCCGCAGAGCTGTTGGTCATGGTGTGGTTGGCTTCCGCGAAAGATGGAAAGTCTTGATGGTGAATATTGCGGATCAGATGGAGAGGTAGGTTGGTGGAGGATAAGCCAGGACCATGCAAGGACCCAGGGGATCGTAAACGGCTAGACACCTTGAAATTGCGATATTGGTAGCCTGGGCGACTGAGGCCCTGATGTGAAAGTTCAGCATTTGCGTAACGTGAGCAAGTACGATTTTGGCTACTCTGAATTTATGGGGGCAACCTGGGGGCTTTTAAGATGGTCGGGCAGGCTGGTGGCGAGAGCTTTCAGCCTTGGAAGGAACCCCAAGTACTACGTCTACCTACCACCTGTCGCTCCGGTTATGTATGTACAAAAATCGGATATTCCGTGGCTTTGCTCCTGCCGCATGAGTTGAGCTGGGCCCTATCAAGGAAGGGAGAGATTGAGGCCAGAGACGAGGGGTATGGAAGGATGAATATCACGGCCGGTTTTATACTATCCAATCACTACACGAGTACACGCATAATTGGTTGTCAAATACGAGAAACGATTATGCTCGTAGCAAGCTTTGATATGGAGTCTGTGTATCTACGCCCCGTTTGGATTTTTGCTCCTGTGGTGAAGTGAAGCCGGGAAAGCCGTCTAGCTAATCAGCGGAGGCTCAAACGCACCTTTGCAATAGCCAGACCCACTTTGGCTACTTGCTTGTTCCATTATTGGGCTTCACTCCATTGTTCTGCCGTTGGGACTTTTTGTTGTGGTTTCAAAGATTTCATGGCGATACCCTACGCGTCGCCGATTCGCCTGCAACTCGAGGCGGCGTTAATAAAAAGCACAGTCAGCAGCAGGTCGCCGACCTTTTACTTTCCTCATCTTCACGGAATTCGTCCACTCCTTCGTGCCTTGGACGCTTGACTCACACTGCCGTCCTCCACTCCGTTGGCATCATACCTCACAATACCGTTTGAAGCAGTGCTTCCGTCGCCGAGTAAGCCTTCCCGTGTTTTCCCCTTCGCGTTGGTACATAGCCCAAATCGGCGACTCACTGACAAAATTAATTACGCGTAGCCGGTTTGCTGTCGTCGGCACCATAAGTGATGGCAGCCGCAGACCTTGTTGGTTTGGTATGGCCAGTCCCGCCCATGATGCCTGTCGCGAACATCGTTCCGCCGGTTGGCTTGGACAGCTTGCCTAACGAACTCTTGTTCAAAATAATATATCTTCTACACCAAGAGGATGTCAACGCGCTTGGACGAACTTCTAGTGGTTTCTATCAGATCATCAACCCTGAGCTGTACCGCCGCGATCGGCAGTCGAGGTACAACTATGCTCTTCACCACGCTTGTTGTGGCCAAGATATCAACGCCATCAACACTCTGAGACGAGTACTCCAGTATGCTCCTGCTGGGACCTCACCGCTGAGCCGACATTTCAAGAGGAGCATCACGTTCCGCGGCAAGAGCTGTTTGTATCTCACCCCTCTGCAAGTCGCCGTACAAGCTCGCAACCCGCACATGGTCCAGGCCCTGCTCCACGCCGGCGCCATCGTGGACCAGCCTGAACTCGCACCAGGTCGTCATGATGCTCTGTGGCATGCCATCCATTTCGTCATGATGATTGATGCAAAGGACCCCGGACACCAGCCCGAGGACACCTCGCTCAAGGTGTGGCTCATTGAGATTCTGGTCAGGGCAGGAGCCGACCCGAACCAGTTGACTCAAACCAACCCGCGTCGCGACCCGCGCAGAGGAAACATCACGCCCCTCCATCTCGCCATTGCCAACAAGGCCGACGGCACTATCATCGAGTGTTTGTTGCACTACGGTGCTATCGCAACCAGGTCGCGCTACAAGGATGTGCCCAACCAGTACTTCTCTAATGTTTCACCTATCGCTCATTTCGTCAACCTACGCCACAGTCAGAAGTTGACCAAATCGCAGCATCGCGCGGCAGTGGCCTTGATTGAACATGGTGCAGGTTCCGGTGACGAGGCCACCATGTACACTGTGTCCCGAAAGCCCCTGCTGTTGGAGCTTCTATCAGCTCCCCGAGCCTGCGAGTACTGGGTCGACATCATCGACCTTCTCCTTACCAAGAACGGTGTTTCGGTCGACTGCGGCTCCGATGATCCTCTCATTCTGCACTTTCTTCTGAAGCATGTCGATTGGAGACCTGTCGTCGCATACTCACCGTGGTTGTATCTGTCTCATGAGATGAGAAATGACATGCAACAGGTTGCGAAAGTCACCATACAGACGCTGGATGTTCTCATTCGCCATGGTGCCGATGTTAACGCTGCAGGAAGCACGGCAAATTCTGGTCTCACACCACTCCATGTCGCCGTAGGCCTGAACTCCGACTTCTACGGCATCTTTAACTTTCTCGTTTCGAAGGGTGCCAAGTTTGACGCGCGGACAGCTGACGGTCGCACGGTTCTGCATACTCTTCCCCAGATGGATACCTACCCCAATGTCCAACTGGTCTCACACCTGATCAGGGATCGTGGCATAGATCGGCATGCGGTCGATGATTTCGGCAACACATTCCTCCACATCGCTATGGAGAACAACATCAAGCCGCTTGACAGGAAGATGGCCGAGCTGGTAAAGTACTACACCCGTAGGGATTTCTCCAAGTTCGTCAACGCGGATGGCAAGACGCCTTACGATTGTGCCAAAGATATGGACAAGTACTACGCAGACCAGATTGACGAATGGTACCGCGATCCCATGGAACGTTGGGAACCCGTGCCTGTAAGACCTGCCAAATTGAGGCGGTACGAACTTCTTCAGAGCGGGATGCATCGTTTGAACCTCGGGAGCAGAAGGCAGTAGAGAACCGGGTTTTTAGGGACAAGGCAACGTACACATGCCACAGCATGTCGGACTAAGGCGATAGTGAATTTCGCCTACAGGCTCGCTGAAGAGCAAACAACGATACACGGACGTACAGGGATCATGATTTGTGGCGCACATGCTCTACCGGCAGGGGCCAGGATTGACTGAGGACTCTGGCAAAAGGCTCGTTGGAGAGCAAAGGGTAATTATAGGGACAAATGTTCTTGGTTCATGGCGCAAAGCGCTACGTATGGCGGCCAGGAAGGGCCTACGAATCCTGGCAAACCGCTCACTGAAGAGCACAATGGTTTTAGGCAGGGAAAGACTTCTTGATTTAAGGCGTAAAGGAGTTACTGGCATGGGCCAGAAATGACCTGCGATTGAGGACACTCAAGTAGGTAGCCAGCTAATAATTTGATTGATTTGACACAACTGATGAGGGATCTGATGTGACGTGATGTGATGTGATTTAACTCGTCAGTGTTATGATCTACCTTGGTGTATGTTGCAGACTTAGCTCTCATGGCTCACTTTCTCCTGGCCAGAGGCTTGTCAAGTTGGACGAGTAAAAGTTCGCGTGGGCCTGAATGATAGCGTTAGACTATTGCCACGGGGTTCTCCCGTGGTGGCAAGGCCCAAGGTTTGATCCCGTGGCCCGATGCGATGACATAGACATGTCCACAACGCATTTACTCAACGAAAGCGATCGTGTCTCACGGAGCCGTTCGTGGCGTGAGGGAAAGGGATGCCGAGAGAAAATCGACCACCAAGGACTTCTGTGCAGCCTTAGTTTTGTTTGCAAGCAAGGTGTTTACAGAGCAGTGCAGTCATTCTCACGTAGAAGTCATTGAACTGTGAAACATGTTCATTCATCATTGATTGGGTATCTCCATATCACGGTCCTGTAACTCCCGAGTCCGACGGCAGGCTTCCGGCGCCCGACGTTCTCTTCTGTACCTCACGAGCCACACAACGAGGCTTCATCGCCCTTCCCGGGATCCGTACCATCCGTCCACTCCAGCGCCGCGCTGCCGCACGGCCCCTGGTTCCATCCGCCGTAGTACACGCCTGGGCCCGCGCTCTTCTCGACGTCCAGCAGGTTGGCCACGCGGCCGTTAGGGCAGACGGCCGCCGCGGCGGGGTCCTGTGCCGGGTCCGCGGTCGCGTCGCCGCCGGCGCCCGGGACCCCGACGTGGTAGACGACCTCGCACTTGCCGCGGCCCCAGGGGTCGAAGCCGCCCGGCAGCTGGGGGGTCGGTTCCTGGATGTAGGCGGGCACGAAGGACCAGGCCACGCAGTTGAGGACGCCGGCGCACTCGGCGCAGCAGTCCAGCTTGTTGGCCACGGCGGCCACGGTCTGCGTCGCCAGGGGGGGCAGGGATCCGGCGGCGGTGCCGTTGGCGAAGGCCGGGGCGTTGACGTGTGCCGAGGGTTGGCAGAAGGACGGGATGGTGGTGGTGGGCGAGGCACCCGTGATGCGCGTGCAGGTCTTGGTCGAGGCCCCGTCTGTGGCGGTGGTGGGCGACGCCGTGGTGCCGGCTTGGCGGGCGTCAAGCACGGGGACCGGGGACTGGGTCCGGAAGGCGCGCCTCACGGCAAGCGTGCACGAACTGCCGGTGGCAAGCCCGTAGCAGCCCGGGTTGCCTGTGACGGTACTGGCGGTGGGAGTTGCATCGTAGGACAGAGCCGTCTCTCCGGCGGCCCAGGGCTGCAGGCTGTACAGGACCAGGGGGTGGGCAGCTGCGCTCACCGTGACAGTGCTGGTGGCTGCCGACATGGGCTGGGGGCGTGTTAGCTGGTGGAAGGGAATTCGTGGCCACGCATCAGAACTTACGACACTACCATACTGGCGCTTGAGAAGCTGTTCCTTTGCCACCGGAGAGGCAAACACCTGGAGCGAGGAGGACAGCGCGAGAAGCACCGTCGCCGAGGTGTAGTAGAGGGAAGGCATTGTGAAGATGAGGCCTGACAATGAGAGGTGCGATCTGAGGCGGAGGCGTGAAACAAGTGACGGCTCAGGCGTCGAAAATGAGGACAATGCTGATGTGTGAACCCGTTGCCAAACAGAGTGTCAGTAGGCAAGTACTCGTCACTCGTCAAGCCCAGCCCACTCCGATGATTTCTTCTTGCCTTCCCGTACAACAAGAAGGTGTTGTTGGAGATCGGAAGATGGCTAACCTGCCAAGCGGAACACTCGGATCCCAGGGGTCATTGAATTCACAGTTCGATAGTGGTTGAGGAGCCGTATTTCCCAGCGCAAGTTAAATTCACCGGAGGGAAAATTAAGACGGGTCCAGGCCGAGGAATGGCAGGGAGCTGGTATATTGCGACACACCTAGATGCCATGCAACGCTGGGTACAACTCTGCGGGATTGGTGCTCTATCGAGAAAGGAAAACGGCGAGCCGGTGAATATAACAGAGTGTTCAAGGTTACCCTGCCGCAAGTTGACTGGGGAAACAGACAACTTAGTAGTAGCCTCAACGATCGGTGGCATCACAGCAAGGCGACTCCACAAGGCAGCGGCTTGCTCCTCTCATTCCCACCCATGACAGCAATGAATTGCGATGTTCCCGCGCCCCCTGGGCTCAATCACAGGCTGCCGGCGTGTCTGGGTAAAGGGACTGGTCCCTGGGCTCCCCCTCAAATAGATGAAGGCTTCCTGCCCAGGAGGGCCAGGGGGCATGGAGCAACCTGGGAGGTGGTGGGCGCTCGGGAATTTTAAGCATAATGGATGTGGGGTAGCTAACCAAGTTACCCGGAAATTCAGGAGGCGATCGACAAGCGTCGCTCTGCAAGTGGGCACAGTGACAGGTCACTAGCGTGCGTAGTCTAGACCTGGGAGACTGCGCCTTTGGGTTTTTCTATATCAGAACTATTGTCACGGCACCACAGGTGGGATTGAGGTTGTGCTGCAAATCCTACAGTATTGCAAAAAATTTCAAGCTGGGAGAGAGAGGAAAGAAGAGCTCTCTCCACGGCTGTGGCGTTTGCTATTTACAGGTGGGGTGGATCACCCCTCGTCCCGTACCAACAACTCCCCAGACAGGGATGGCCGGATGGCCGAGTTAGCGTGGCCGTGATGTGATATCATCCTCCAGCTCTATCCAGCCATCCCGACCAGCGACCGCGAATGGGCTGTAAGTACAACTGCGAGCTCTCCAGCCATGACGACAGAGTTACGCGGCGAGGGCCTCAGAAGCCTCTTGAATGACCATTTGGCAGTCCTTGCGATTGGCGCAGTGAGTGAAGAACATCTGGGAAACTCCTTTCTACCCAGGCCTGGGTGGTCCAGCAACTGACCACAACCTCAATCCAGGTGACAGTCTACGCCTCGTTGAGATTCGTCTATTTGTCATACTTACATCCCGCATCGCATTTCCCAGGCCCAAAGCTGGCCGCAATTTCGAACCTGTGGTATGCGTACCAACAGTAAGTCTGAGGCACCTGACACACGCTGCGAGGAGGATCGCTGACCTTGCTGCGTTAGTCTCACTGGCCGATATCCATGGGCAGTTGAGAAGGCCCTCAAGAAATATGGCGAGCTTTCCCCAGAGCCTTGGTGAACCACAATTCACGGATTAACTCGCTAACTCTATTATAGGTGATGTGGTTCGCGTTGCTCCTAACGAGCTTGTTTTCATCACTCCTCAAGCGGCCTCTGGTAGGCATGCCTTGGCAGTCCAAACACATTGAAGTTGTAAAGTGGTATCATAGACTGATTCAGTTCACCAGATATTTATAATAAGCAAACCAAGAATCTGGAGCACTTCGTCAAGGTGGATGTGGCTATCGGGTTTGGAGATGATGGAATTACGTGGGAGAAAGATCCAGCAAAGCACCGCCAAATGGCCAAAAAGCTCTCTCCATCCTTCAGCGTCAAGTCCCTCAAGGCTCTTGAGCCGATCATGCACAACCATATCGATAAGTTTGTCCAAACGATAAAAACTTATGGGAATACCGATGGTGGGATTGAGCTGAAGATAGTAGGCACATCTTCTTCGTCTCTCCAGCCCAACGTATTAAATATAATGCCTTTTGATGATAGGCTAATATCAAACCCCAGTGGACAGACTGGGTTGCCATGGACATGGCAGCCGACATGGCGTCCAGCCGGGAGCTGAAGCAAGTTCAAGACAGTAAGGCCTTCTACTACTACTGGGGTCTTGCTATCTAAACGGAGACTGACTTCGAGATAGTGAAGAGCTCGCCCTTGCTGACAATCTTCTGGGCCTTTAATTTCTTTATCACAGTTAACCAAGTCTTCAAGAAATTTCCCCTTCTGAGCCCCTTGAAATGGGCTTTTCTTCCATTCTCCGTACTCTTCAGCCGGACCCAAATTGAACGGGTGAATCGAGACGCACTCGAGGGCAGGATCGAGAGTCGTACGCAGATGCAGCATCCGGATCACTTTGAGCAGCTGCTGCCTGCCAACGCGCCCATTCCCACTAAGAGAGAGAAACTACACCTTGAGATTCTTGTGAGCCAGTTGTTTCTTGGGGGCTATGAACCGGTCGCCAGCCAAATCCACTGCGCAATCATGTTCTCGTTGCACGAGCCGGAAACTTTGAAGATCTTGGTCAAGGAGATCAGAAACGCATTCAACAGCTACGAAGACATCAGCTCGGACCCCCTGGCCTCTCTCAGCTACCTGAACGCGGTTTTGATGGAGTCCATGCGCCTGACTGTCAACGTGGCGACTGGACTGGCACGATCAAGTCCTGGCTCGGAGGTGGACGGAAACTATATTGCCAAAGGCGTATACATGCCTCCTCTAACGATTCTTCAACCGTCCAGACTGACGCTTTGCACAGATCACCGTCCAGTATGCTCACTTTGCATTTACGCGTAGCTCTGCGTACTTTCACGACCCGCACAAGTATAGGCCTCAACGCTGGCTGCCCACGACTCACGAACATTGGGACCCAGCATTCCAAGAGGATGCCACCGACTCGTTCTTTCCATTTGGCCACGGGCCTAGGGCTGTGAGACGAAAGATACCACGCATAGTGGACTAGAAATATGCTAACCGTGAGCCATAGTGCATAGGCCAGGCCCAGGCGTGGCGCCAGATGAGGCTCTTCGTTGCCAAGGTGCTCTGGACGTTTGACGTCGAGATGCTACCCGACCAGGATTTGAACTTCGAGCGAGACTTCAAATTGTACGCCATGTGGGAAAAGCCAGAGTTCTGGGCACGATTCCATGAGGTGGCCCCCTCTGCGCGTGACAGCCAGAAGGACTAAAGGCCCGGCGACAGTGGTATATCCGCCGGCCGATACTATATCGGTACAGTTGCTGGCCTATGTAACATGAAGTATCCTACAGTGGCTTTTTGATATGCATCTACAAATTTGGGTCGATTCTTGGTGATCCACATTGGTTACATTCGGGCCTCTAACGAGGATGGTTTACTCTGACACCTTCTTGCTATGTGCAAGGGTAGCTGGGTATATTTGGCGATACGATGATGATAAGTGATATCTTCCATGCTCGGCTAAGCTTGTAGCGCCCTACCGGAAAAGGGCATATCGTCATCTGCCGGGAGCCCCAGGGATTGATGGGACTAGTAGTCGATACTGCAGGTATAATTATAGCGCTAACCACGCCAGTTTGGCGGTCCGGGGCCGTACCAAGCCAGAAGCCGCTCCCTTGCATGCTTAGGTGAGTCGGACTTTCGCTGTCGGCCTCTCGGTCACATCCCTCCAGGGGTCGCGGGAAAACAGTGTGGTGGTGACGTCGGGGCCCTTCATCGTGGACGACCTGAAGATGGGCCAGGAATACGTTTGGATCACTAACGCTTTCTTCCTTTGTTGGTGACTTCAGCGAGATAAAGCTCTGAAATGCCTCCATGGTCACGGGGCTTGTGCAATTTCTGGATAAGTACCTACTCACCTTTACCGACGGTGGCCAGAATCCTAAGCGGAGGCTGCTGAGGTAGGTATCGAAAAGGTGACAAGGACGCTGTGACAGGGAGCCTTGCTCACGCCAAGACATCCATGCAGGCTCAGATGATTCTCTTATGGATCTGGACTCTGGATCGGGGGGAGGGGGAGCGCAGGCAGAGAGGCAGACGAGTGTGGGGCGCCGTACCTCATGCACGATTGGGATTCAGCGTGCAGTGCCTGTTGCCCAAATTCGAATGCGGCTGAGCCATCATATTCGCTTTTATATTGAAGAATGAGTTGAAGAGTGGAATGGGTTGAACATGACGATGGGCATCCGACTAGTTGACATGTAATTCTGCAGCCGTAAGTCCTGTCTAACTAGCTACTAGTTAGTTCAAAGTTACCGGGGGTGGTTGACTAGGGTTACGAGGCTTAGCAGATATATTTTTTATAGGCACGCGGACGCTAATTACATGATCTCCCTGTCCGCATTTATGTACGGAGTTAGCTAACCGTTTTTTACTAGAAAGTAGAGACAACCCGAGCGATAAAGAGTCGCTTGGTACAGCTTAATAACAGAGCCTACGCGTCTTATCGATAACGTGGTTGGCTAGGGAATAATACGGTAGGCCGAAGGTGGCCGAGGCCTAGCACCGGGCCGTAGTCCGTGACAGCGAGCCTCCATTTTCGGCGCCCTAAACCTTCACTTTTTGGACGACTCCATGCCTAGTAGAGGACATTTGTATGCATAATGGATGGGGGGCAGCTGACCAAGTTATCCGGAAATTCAGGAGGCGATCGACAAGCGTCGTTCTGCAAGTGGACGCGGTTACAGGTCACCAGCGTGTGGTCTATCGAAACAAACCTGGGAGACTGCGCCTTTGGGTTTGGCTATATTAGAATCATGTCATAAAAAGAACACCTGGCTTGGTACGCTAGGCATGCACTTTAGGACAAACACCCTGCGACTCGATGCCGGGCCCCTGGACCAAGCAGTCATATCTGGTTGGTTGAGTGGCTTGCGGGCCGTCCTCAGGCATAACTCTTCGAGAATGTGACGCTTGGTCTTTAGGTTCGTCGATAGCCAGTCGCGCGTCCACCCACCATGACTGTGGACAACAGGAACTCTTGTCAATATACGACCTTGTCATGTCGCGTGACTCAACAAGCCAACAGACCGAGTTGGAGCTTCGCCCAAAGCTGGGGCTGCCTGCATGTCTCACTCTGAGCTGGGCCACATGCCATGGGCTCGTGAGCTCTTATCGATAACGACGCCCAGGCAGGGATGGCTGGATGGGTCGAGCTAGCGTGGCCGTGATGTGATATCATCCTCCATCCAGCCATCCCGACTCGCGACCGCGAACAACGGGCTGTGCAGTACGTCCCTTATCTACTCTGGAGGCCATGTATCCAGTGCTCACCACATGACCTTCAGTAGTTGCTAGACCAAGAACTGCTAGATCAAGCGCCCTGGTGTTTGTCGATATCATTCCAGTCTCTCGTAGATCTGCCGTCCCATTCACTCCGGCTCAGCTTGGTGTTTGGCTGGGGCTCTTTTCTGTGACGAGGGTGCCATGTTCTACATGAAAGGCTGGCTACACCGACACAGCAAACCATAGGCCTGGGATGCATTCATAATGACTTCCAAGTCCTCGTTCCTTCCGCGACTCTCCCTCGGCGGCAACGGCAGCCCCATTCTGCCGATGCACCATAAGCGAAGAAACTCCAACGACTACGATCTCTCCGAACTATCTCCTCGCCCGTCCTCTCCTCTACTGTCCCCCGATCACGCTCGCGAAATCGGATTCCAAGACTCGGCTTCAATGTACGCCGGAAATGGTGGCCCAACCCGCAAGGGAAAAGGGAAGGCCAAAGCGGTAGCCTACGCAGAACAAGCCGAAGAGTTTCCTCCCATGAGTGTTGTTGATCGCATGCGCATTTACCGTGGGAACCGAGCGGGACCAACACATCACGAGCGTATACCCGAACAGAGCACGTCGAGACACAGGAATGGCCCAAGTTGGAAGCCACCCAGTCCGTCAGATTATCGAGACCGCGAAGAGGGGATCATGGGGCAAGTGACTAGTCCGCGACCGACGCAGGGAAGCAATCTCGGATCAAGCTTCATGGGGTTTCTGAGTTCTACTACATCATCATACGCCGACCCGAGCCCCACGGCAGACGTGGATAATACCTTTCGGACGATTCAGAGGCGCGAGAGCCAGATACAGAAAGAGCTGCAGAGATTACTCGACGCCCAGGCCGCTGCGTTAGATCATGGCCAGGCCTCGAATGAGACGAGTCAGGATGGGGCCAGCACACCCCGAGGAACGTCCCGCGCGTCCTCAACTACGTCGTTGTCGCCCTACCGATCGCATAACACCATCGTCAAGGATCACGGCACTCCGCCGGCCGTGATACCTGTCCGGCAGCCGAAGCCGAAGCCACTCTCAATACGCCAGGTCCGCAACTCCATCGCGCGCTCCATGGCCATGTTGGCAGATCTCAAGGAAGAGGAAGACGCATACATTGCCTCTGCTATATCTGTGCGCAAGGTGGCCGTGGCCAAGGCGAACAAGCTGTCCAATCAGCACAAGTCCATCGCTGCGGACCTACGTTCGCTGGAGAGAGAGGACCCTTTGCAGAAGGAACTCGATCAGATGATTTTCAACTACAAGAACATATGTGGGAGCATCGAGGAATACGAGGGCAAACTCCGGGCTCTGAAACACCAGAAACGGGTCCTGGAGGCCCGCATGGAGGAGGTTCGCAGTGAGCGGGAAAGCGGCCTCAGCGGGTACAGAGGCGCACTGCGAGAGACCGAACGAGGCATCGGAGAGATGATGCGTACGCCCGGTGTCAAAGTTTTGTCAATGGAGGCAATCGATGTTTCCACCCCGGACGAAGAATCGTCCAGGGACGTCACCAAGAGCAGTCTGGAACCGCAGGTCGGTGGCTTAGAATTCATGCGGATGCGCCCTGAGCGCCGGACCTTGGGCATGGCGAAGGAGTGGTGGGAGGGCGAGATGGTACTCCTCTCACGGCGCAAAGAGGCCGTCGACCGAGAACGCGATGCCCTATCTGAAGGCGCCGAGATATGGAGCCGCGTCGTCCAGCGAATAGTGGACTACGAACGGAGGTTGGCCACTGCCTTGAGCGAGTCCGTCCACCCGGACCGCCAAAAGTCAGAAGAGAGCATGTTCAGCGCGCAGTATAGAGATCTCCGGGAGACCATCGGGGAGATGGAGAAAGATTTGCGCCACGTCGAAGAGAGAGGTTGGAATCTCCTGGTTGCTGCTATCGGCGCTGAGCTGGAGGGCTTCATGGAAGGCGAGAACATACTCGCTGGGTTGATGAGGTCCAAGGGATACGACAAGGAGTTGCAGGACGGTCTCGTCGATCTGCGAGATCAGCACAGCTCTGGGAAGCAAGCCGAAGAGCACGCCACCGACGCTCGTCGCAAGGAGCACCGGCCTGAGCACCCTGACGAAGATGACGAGCTGACCGGCAGCGTGGTCCGGCGCTGGGCCGGCGAGCCCGAGTCTACGACATCTCCCCCGCCCCCGCCGACCTCTCCACCCCTACCAACATCGCAGTACGAAGACGCCGTCGAGGAGCCTATCCATAACGAACCGCCGGCGGACTTGCTCGGCGGTAACCACAAGGACGAGAGCGACAATGAGGTCCCGCCCGGGCTGCTGAGCGAGGCCCATGTTGATGAGAGCGAGGACGAGCACGCTAATGAAGTGCCCGCCGAGTTCTTATCTATGCACGAGCCTCTAGTGGATGAGCCGGGTGATGGCGATAATGAGGTGCCGAAGGATCTCCTGAGTGTTCCTACGGGTGGTGCGCGAGAGCCCGATGTTGACTAACTTGGGGAGTCATGGGTTTTGTCTTACGAACCTCTGCGATGTGAGTAATGTAGATGGGAGTATCGGTCTAGGTGAAGAAGTTGTGGATGTTACACTGTAGAATGATAATCCACGTGCGTGGTACGGCATGATCCGTGTTTGGTTCGGGTTTTGCTTGGGCTCCTCATTGATACCATGACTAGAAGAAGATACTGTAACTTTGATAGGCGAAGAAGTGCAAAATTGAGTTGGCACGATGATAGCTTGAAAGTCTAAATATGTCAACGATGAATACGGGGTATACCCAACTTTATCTATCTGCTATTGTATATCCTCGGCTGTTTATTTAATTGTAATTGTGTTGTCTCGCAACACTATGGACCTTTTGCACGTTTTCGTTCAGGAGACTTGAAGTCGGCTAGCCGACCCTAAATCAGTTCGATTTTTTGAAGCTGTCCAACCGGTGGCGATATCCACGGTTCGTTGTCCATAATTCCATGGACATATGCCTCACCGATCACTAGGAAAGTGTTGTTCCCCGCAGGTCGGAGTATGAATGGAACGTCGGCTCCCGGGATAACCCAGATAGAGTCGCCAGTGGACGTGCCCAGAGGGCCAAGTCCGAGATGACCTCTGCAGGACCTGAAGGGACGCCTCCTGTAGAGCTGGCTGTTGGCGATGTTGGCGTACTTTACACCCTGGATAACCTGACCAGCCCGTAGAGCTTGGTATGTTGCGAATGTTTGATCGGATGCTCGTTCCCTTTCCCAGTTGTGCGGAAGCCCGCGGTCTGCTATCGGGGTCCTCCAAAGGGCCTCCTTTACCTGCTCCAGAGTCTGGTATACCTCATTGGTGGATGGCAGAATTTCATCGAAGTCTCTAAGCCAGAGTGCCAGCGACTCTACTCGCGCCGTGTCTTGTGTGAAGGTTTCGGCTTGTGCGAATGGCCGGCCCAGTTCTACAACCTCGTCTACGAGGAATGCGGCCAATGCTAGTCGGTGTCCATCGGAAAAGCCTCTTGACAGGGTCTGAGTGTAGCCAGCCGATACCGAATAGGCGGATCTTCTGTTATTTCCCCGAACAACAAACACCGAAGCTACGCTGAGTGGCTGAGGTAAGTGTTCAGATGACCAATCTGGTGCCCAGGATGGTATGGCTCTCCCGGCTACAGCGGAACTTTCTGTACTCTCGCAAACGCCGGCAAAGGACAGGAAGCTCGGTCCGTAATAGGCCAAGCATGCTTTCGCTACCTTGACCTGAATGGAGGGCCAGTCTTTGGTATAGTCCGCCATGATTGATGGGCTCTTTCCAGGGTCAATCAGGCCCAGGAGCGCGAATACGTAGTCTCGTCTATCCGAGGCTTGCAATTGGTTCTGGGTCGCCATTCTAGAAAGCAGGGAGAAGAGGAGGAACACGGAAGAGCGACGCGGTGTAAAGGCCACAGGCACCACCTTGTCCAAGGCCGTCGTGAGATAAGTTGCCAGCGCAGAGCTATCGCCCCTGCCGGCCACACAGCCAACCAGGTTTATATAGTCGCGCAGGCCACATAGTATCCAGAACCCGTCATAGAATATCCCCCACATGATCGATTCCCTCCCACAGCAGACTGTGCTGTTGAACGACAGGACGCGCTCTTGGATCACCCAGACGCGGCGGAACCAGGGCCTATCAAATAGCGCGCTGATTGCTCTCAACCGGGCTGAGTCGTCGCGACAGAGCTCGATCAGCACCTGGTCGAGTACGCTTTGAACAGCGGCCACCAGAGGATCGGATGGCTTTTCGGCGAAGGGGACTGCGGACCACGAAGAGAAGAGCCCCTTCATTGATATTGCCATACTGTTCATCGAGCGCAAGGTATCAATGGCGAGATCGCTATCCTCGCTCGCGGGACCCAGCCAGAGAAGCGTCTCGGATGCCGTCTCGAAAATAGTCTTCATCTGCGAGACTTGGTGCATTTTCTCATCCTCGTTCTGCTGATTGATGCAAATGGCGTCAACCCACAAGGTCAACACCGGACCTGCCTCTTGCTGGCGCACGGCCGCCACATGTCTCAGGGCCGATTCCAGATTCGCCGTGACGTGGAACCGCTGGCCATCCAGGAGGATCTGGCTCGTGTGGGTTGGATCTCCCCAGACGTAGGAGAGCGCCCTGTACCATGGCGGGTCGTTGAGACTCGCATGCTTCAAGTGGCACCGAACCACCGATTCGGGCCCAGACCTTGATTCAAAACCGTCGACTTCAAGGGGTTCCACCTCAATGAGGCGGATCTCTTTCCTGTCCAAACTCAAATCTCGATATTGGAATGGTGGTACCATTATATTGGCTCTGATCGCTAGCCAGCTGACTGTTTTTTTATTGAGCAGTTAGATAGTGGGTCATGGTCAAAGTGCGAGGTGCGGGATCGAAGACAAGATACCCAGACCGCATATTATGAGTCAGCACTAAGTGGCATATATGAGCTACAAGCAGCAGAAGATGGCATTGATCCTAGCTTTGTCGCTCGATGCAGCAATCACGCATAGAGTCGACTGTGTCTGTGGTAGTCCATTCGCCAATTGCGCCCTGCTACGCTATTCCTGATTAATCTGAGGGGTACAATTGGAACGCCAGGGCTTCCGCAACCCTGCCGAGTCCAGGTGTTGTAAATCGCTTAGCGCCGACCCTTGCGTCAGTCTTCCAACATCTCATAACATATATGTCCGTTGCTTCCGTGAAATCAAACCAAATCTTTCAGTACCAGACCTCTTACTCTCTTAACGCATAATCCAGATCTTTCTCGGAAGCCCGCGAAAAGTGAATTATTGCACCTGTGATGAAACCCTATTACCTTATTGATAGAGATGGGTTTGACGCCGACAGATCGTAAGGTATATAGATGTGGGTCTAATCTACCAGCTTGTAGCAACGTGACAAGGCCCATTGCCATGGTTGATGCATTAGGTTTACAGGAGGTCCGGTAAGGCACCGTACAGCATTCGGTATATAGTTCCCTTTTAGTTCCCTTACCTGTAAAGCAGGGCAGAATTCAGTCTCTTGGTAAATGGAATCACACATGTGACCTCGGATTATACCTGGTCTCATACTATTCCTTGACACCAATGCAGTTCCCGCCACGCCATATTAGCAACTCTGTGGCGTATCAGTCCTACCATTGTGATACACCGTTGTGCAGTTCATTACATTGGGCGATAGCTTTTGTGCATGACTGCGCGTACTGCGTGAACCTTAAAGTCAGGAGGTGATAATAAACCAACACTAGCTAGTACCACCCTGAACGAATGCCCCATAATGCGTCGGGCTCGCACCTTCTAACTATTATGTGCTTGTTGCTTTGGCGTCTCGTGATCAAGGTTCAGGATCTGATCTCAGCCAATATTCACGGTGGACCCTGGTTCCCAGATCCATAGCTGATGACTCTGCTTCGAATCTCATTATGACCCTTCAGTTATCGCTTGTCCCGCAGTAGCGATGGTCCCGTTCATCTATTCAGTCTATTGAGGGAACTCTTTCCTTCTCTTATTTTATCCCGTTGCTCGTAACTGGTACCTTGTATATCAGGTCGGATCGGCTAGCGTTGGAACGCTTGTAGTCGTCTGAGTAGGAGCTGTATACGTAACTGTGCCGGGCTCTGCATGTTCCATGTCTGCAGCTTTCTTGTCCTGTTGCTTGATTTGGCCGACGAATTTTGGCCAAGTATTCGTGAACACAAGGTATTTGATGTTTCTGTGTGCCTTGTCAAAAACTGTGCGCTTGAAGCTCTGTGGTATCGTTGTGATGTATTCAGCCGGTCTCGACAATTCCCCTAGCTCGATGCTTGACGCACTGGATTCATTTCCTCTTGAGAACAGATTCCCAGCTCGAAGAGGCGATTCGTCTGATTCGTATGGGGCGTTCGCTGTGTTGTTTCCAGCACTTTTAGGCACACTTGTCGACGGCTCAAATATGGACTCCAAGTCTTCCAAGTCTTGCCACGACAGATTCACCGGGAACTGCGCCTTCTTTTGACTGACTAAATCGAAATATATCTCAGAGGCCTGAGAAAACAAGCCCCGAATCTCATGCTCGTTTGGTACGTCAGGCCAGCCTGATTTCCAAACCGAGACGCGAGTTAAGAAAGCTATGTTTTCACCGGAGAACTCCTTCTTGGCCGAAAATTCCTGCAAGGTACTTGGATCACGCTGGAGAAACGATTCTAGTGCGCTAATTGTCAAAAGATGAGTATCCGAATCTTGATCCGATATGTCCAGCTCTGTAATGGGCCATGCGTCGTCCGCGCCTTTCCAATGAGGAGAGTAAGCACTCTGTGTAATCGAGCTGGTAGAAGTTAAATCTAGTTTTGCGTTCGTATCGATTGCCATTCTGCGGAGCTGTTTCTGTCGGATGACCAGGTAACAAGGAATGAAGATGACGAACACCTCAAAGCACATGTCCGCAAGGTGCAGCCTGTATCATATTAGTCAATTGCGGTGCTCTATAGTTCGTGCTACGTACCATTTGCTAGGGTCAAAATATTGATTGACCGGGAAAAACGCCTGGACATAAGTGGCCAATAGCCACATCGGGGTTGCCGGGAGACTGGAACTGTTGGTAAGATACAACGTGCGAGAGGTCTTGGGTGTTGACAAACTTCGTGATACAACAACCTAATGTTTGAACGCGCCAGCCAAGGGTGTCGCGGATGTCCCAGGACCTCCATATCAGAATTGGTGCAACCTGTTGGTCAGCGAGGACATGCAGGACTAGTTTGCAAAGTGCTTACCATCCATGTCCATATTGCCTGCCACAAGACAGTCGGCCACCACTCCCAACCGCGCCCCAGTTCGATGAGCTGTTCTTCAAAACTTCCGCGCAACTCAGTCCCAGGGATGCCAAATGATGGGTGGTATTTGCGGCATGCTAGCCACATTCCAACTGTGAGAAGGATCTAGTCATCTTGGTTAGATAGGGTAACATGACAAGGAAAGCATTCAACTCACCTGGACGACCATGCCGGCGCCAATATACCGGAGGCCAGCCCCTGAAGAAGCTTTATCCACACTATACCACAGGCGCCAAAACATATTATGATCTCTAGATGAGATCCATTGAGCACGGGGATGGACAAACTGTTCCTGAGACCTCGCAACATAGAGAAACCGGCTATTGGATGCGTGCAGGAGAGCGATTCCAAGAGGATACCAGATGCCCATAAAAAAGTATTGAATGGAGTATGCCAGTACAAGTGGCATAGTCATCCCTACCGGATAGACGACCTGCGACAAAACCCAATAAGCGTGGAGGAATGATATTCCAATTAGCGATAACGGTAAACATCGTATCTTCAATATTGGCTCGCGGCGATTGGCAATCAAGAAGGCCATGCCGCCGGCAACGGCCATCGTCCAAACCACACAAAAGGTGATATAGAATATACCAACGGCATCAAGCCTAGGTGGTTGTGGGGGGAAGTTATACACCGTCAAATCCATCTGTATAACGATTCTCCAACTTGATGGATTTAATTTGGTGTTCGTCGACGCGACGAAGCAACGTCGGGCCAGAAGTGGCAAATGGGGTCTTTGCAGTTTCACGATGCGTGGCACTTGAAAAACTGCCGGCGCCGTTGCTCCTATACATATAAGCAGTATCACTAATCATACTAGGTGACATGGGATGGCAATGCGTTCCCGTGCGCTACGCCAAGTCTGAAGAAGGTATGTGGGCTCGCTTCGGTTAAGTCGATCCACTCAAGCTAACTGGAATATGGAAATGGCTCGGATATCACTCCGAACACAGGTACCGATCTTGATTGGCATTCACTAGCGGGTAGCTTGGACGGCGGCCAAAAGTACCTCAGGATGATCTAACACTGGCATTAACGCTGCTAGGCAACGGGGCGGAAATACCATCGAAGCCTGTCGGGACTCAAAATCACCTAGCAGCAGTCACCAAACCAGAGGATACTTCGAATTAGTGAAACGTTCTCCATATATCACGGGTTTACTCAGTATATCAGAGGGCTTAGGCCGTTTGGCCTATACGCTTTCCTCCCTCAAGAGGTGAAAACGTTAGGAGACTTTTGAGAGATTTCGCATAGTCACTAGCGCCAGATCGATGAATTGGGGAAAGGGTTACCATCTGCCCCATTGGGTGTCTAAGAGTTTTGCAATCAATAGATCGATAAGCGAAATCCTCTATCGGGTCAGTCTAGATGATCAGAGAAGTTGCACAGTCAATTGAAAACATGTAATGATGATCGTCAAGCGAATCGTCGTAATTGGCAGTGCGTCCCAAACCACCGGGACTAGATCGCACGCTACGGCAGCTTGTCTGGCTACCGATGCAGATCCACTTGACTAGGCACCTATCTAACAGGGCCATAGGTCCGAGCTCGTGTTGATCGTCTGACAAGGATCCGTTACCCAGACGGTGCATGCCAAAACGTGTAAGGCTGATCAGTGGTCAGTGGTCATTGTGACAGATGACTCGAATTGTCCTTTTCTCGGTCACCTAAGAACTGCGAACGGCTTCAAGGTCGAGGGCAGGCGATGCCGCCATTCCCGAAAGCAAGAAACATTAGTCACATGGCAGTGGTGGGAGTAGAACTTGCAGAAAGGCAACTCGGTTGAATTTTACTGCTAAACCTCAAATCGCCACCTTCAACTTGTTGTAATGCGCTTAGAGTAATCTTGCTGTCTGTTTCCGTTAGTATACGTTTCGGTCATTTGCTAGACCTGTGGAGAACCATTTGGGTAACCGCATAGACATATCCCTCTATACCATCCAACTCACATCAGAAGAGTTCGTTACTTCCGAAGCGTGATGATGAAACTACTTATAATCAACATGATGCGTAGCTGGCATCTGAATCTACAAATCCAATGATGCAAGTATCAAGAGCCGTGATGAAGCTGTTCTGCCGATAGGAACGTGATATACATTGCTTAATCTGTAGTTATATGCCCCGATCCCAATACCGCAAGCCCCAACGCTGGTGTCCTTGACCATCGCTGCGGATACGTCTGGCTGGCTAGAGGTTTTATCAAAAGGAAAGTCCATGGCGCCAGTCTCCGCTGATATCAGGATCCCGGGCTTCGTTGCAGCTTCCGAGGCTCCAGACTGTTACACAGTGTCTTCAGAAGGCAGCATTTCATTATCTTCGCCGGTAGCTGATCTTCTAGTTCTAAAAATTAAACATTATTATTAATATTATGCATGTTTTTTTGCTGCCTTGTTACAGTACTTTCAAGTATGTAGCAAAGTCTCAAACACGTGTGGAGGCTCTTCAACCCAGCCCCCCAAAGTTGATCCACCTATATGGGGAAAAAGATACGAAGTTCTCCTGCTCGCTTGTAGGTCCGTGCTATGTAATGCGGCCCTGTGCCTCGCACCATAGTGCCATCAGCCGCTAGGGGGTGTAATAATCTGATGCTGTACTAGCGTATGTTTTCTCGGCTTGTACATTGCATGCCTAACTAATAGCAGCCATGGCAAATGTTGTAGTGATCTGAATTGGATCGATCCTCACAGTTGCAAAAACCTAATATAGAGTTAGCATTTGGGATGACAGACTTAGTGGGAGGCTTACTCCAGTATGCGCCTTATTCAATGGTGGCTTCGTGCCGCTTGCATGATGTGCTTCCACATTCGGTGGCACACGGGCATGCGGGCTCTGCTTCGATCGGTCGCTGAAGCAAAGCTTCCGTCGCATCGCCAACCACTTGCTGCTCGATGATACCTGCTTGCACCATTCCGGCGTGGTAGGCAAGAGAGTCGCCGCTGGCGAGGGCTTCTGCAACCTGATTTGACTCAGGCGCACTGTCTAGCATGTGGTCGACAGTTGTCCAGCTTGGCCGATAGCGCCTTCGACCAATGCACTGCTATCGTTGAACAAGCCTGTGCTCTCTATGGCGTCTTCAGGCAAATGTATTGCCATCTCGACGCCCGACATGCCTGTTATTCCAGGCAATGCGTAGCCCATCTCCACACCAACTACGGCAGAGACAGCAGCAGGGCCGGCACCAGCGACCACATCCTTCAACGTCCACTTATGCTTGCTCTCACCTCGCCTTTGGAGTTCTGCTCGGACAATGTTCCGTTTCTTACGGGCCACATACGTGCTCTTGGCTTTATAGACACCAAGCGGGATGCTGAGACCCATTGTATGCACGGCTGCCGATGCAGCAATCCCCGTAGTAAGGATGCCCCCCAGGAATTTCCGCATCGCTGATACTTCCATTTGCTTCAATTCCTGGGTCGAGGAAGCGTGAACCTTTTGATGACAGTCTTCTGATTTAAATTTGATTGTTTCGGAGAAGGGCATTGTCTGGAAATATGGTTACAAACTGGCAATGAGCAAGCCATCCTCGGGACGCTCAAACGTTGGGCGGATGTAACTCACATCTTTGAAGTCCATAAATAAGTGACTTGGTGGAAACTTGTGAAACTTGTCGATCGAACTGTCAGGTACGACTTGATTTATAGTTTTGCAATCATATTTCGAACTGCATAGTAATCAGGCTGCAGGCCTCCGGGAGACGAACTGTTACACCATCCTGATATGAGTCTACTGTTTGAAGGGGGGCTGAGTTCCATCAGGATGTGATTCTGTTGGGCCAATCAGCGACCATGAGCAATGTCCAATAACGTAAAATCCTACCCAAATGGTATTATTACTTCCATTACCTGCGTTTCATATGTTGTGCGACCATCCTTTCGGCCTCAGACAACGTGTCCAGGCCACACCGGCCGAGATCACCGGCCATCTCAGAGACCTAAATGCCCAGGATCATTCTAGAATTCTCAGGGTCAAAGCTCTATAATGTTGAGGGCTGGTTCTAACCCGGCAAATAAGATTGCGGTATAGAAGCTTGTTGGGAGGACGGTACCTGTTGCGGTGCGGCCACCCCCTGATCCCACAGTCATCGCACCTGCACCCCTGTCCTCTGACTGTCGTGCGCTGTTCTTCCAATCCAATGGCGTGAATGGCTAGCTAACTGTAGATTACATACGCACACCTTGCTCGGTAGCGTCAAGGCTTCGACGGCTACCTGATGCCCAGTACTCTGGAGATTACCGGCAAACTTTGGCAATTCCACGGGTGGGTGGCGAGTTGGCTGGGATTTCCCATGCGCGGCAATTGCGTCAAGAACTATAGAGAGCAACATGAATTACGACAATTGAATACCCACCCGTGATTCAGGTTAGTGAACAATGGAGTCACGATACTTGCCAGTGGAGTTCACGGGCTGGATCAATTTTCATGTTGGCACAGCATGGTGGTAGAAGATCTGTGGGTTCTTCTGTTCTTATGGAATCAAAGAAAGGAGTAGATACATCTGGAAACAACCATTATACCACCAATGAATCCCGGTTGAGAATTGATAGCCCTTTGATAACCGCTTAGCGAATTGTCAGATGCATACTTGCGAGTCCGACCCCATCAGTATGACCACATCAGTATGGCTGCATGACCGGAAAAGGCAAAACCTGAAGTATAATTGTACTGATATATTTTGCGAGCTCGTAGGGTATCGGGACTCAAAATGCTTGGAAAATATTTGGAAAGTGCTTCTCTTAAAGGATATGCAAGAGCCTGCTTCTCCGGCCAGTATCCTAGGCATACCGATAGCACAGATCACTACTGTCAGTGCTCATTGCACTTTGAACTGTTATGTTTGGGTTTAAACCCTTGAAAGTCATGATGTCATCCAAAGATGCACGAGTATCATCGCCCGTATATGCCGCAAACTTGTTACCACTGTAGTCAAGGATCCGTGCTGTGGGGTCGGCCTGCTGCCAGAGCCACCACAGTCTATCCACCTGAGCATGATGCATGAAGAACAAAGGGTCTGCAAAAGCTCATAGTTAGCACTATACATAAGATGGTCGAAATTTTGAACGCACCGTTGGGAGAAGTTTGAGGAACCATGTCACCTCCGAGCGATCCGTGAACTGCGCCGTGTGGAGTACTCTCAAGTGCTTGCCAAAAGGTTTCAAACTTGGTGTTGTTGGCAGTGATGTTTGCTATCATCTCTGGCGCGTATGCTTGGCCGTTCCATCCGTCATTTTGCGTAACATTGCTGAAGAATCGGTTCAAGCAATGTGGCTGTTCGTAGTTGTTGAAATACTTTGGTCGCAGGTCGACGAAAGGACCGGACGTTATGCAGCATAGAAGGGGGTTGGGGCGCGTTGGTGGCACGAACCCGCACTCACCGGCTCCATTGCCGCCGAAGGAAAAAGCAGTCGCATTTGGCGATGGATCCAGAAGTGGTGAGTATGGTAAACGGTAGGCGTCCTGCGTCCAATCCCAGTACGGCATGAGCCCACTGAAACCACAGGCCGAACGCAGAGCGTTCTCGTACTGTTGTAGAAACACACGATGCCACGGCAGGAACTGAGCGACAAAGTGGACTAGAACGTACAATTAGACTCAAGTGCGACAATCGACAGAGAAATCCGCAATCGGGGCGAGCCGGACGACGACTTACTGTCCAAATTCAACTGTGAGTGAACCCATGGGAAATCGTCGTATAGGGTTGAGTTAAGGCCTAGAATAGACGGCTTTGTTGCAAGGCATTTAACAGCGGTAATGTACTCGGCCCTCTCGACAGTTGTCAGTGTCCTCCATTCTACACGTACAGCCGGATCGGTGCATGCTGTGGAGTTGCGCGCCAAGACTGCAGCGGCAAACGACAGTTGCGGAAATACCGCTGCTATGATACTGGAAGCCTTCATGGTGACCTGGCAGACCGATTGGCGATGCAAATACTGTGATGTACTGGACTAGCAAGCCAAGAGTGTCATTGTCTTCGATACTTATACGTCTGCAACTGCTTTAGGGCGGTGCCCGTGGGGAGGCGAGAGCATGGAACGCAAATTGTGTTCATGTGCTGTGGCCAAGTTCGGTTTAGCTGTTGCAGATCAATAGAAAGGAGCTAGCAGTCATCCACTGCGAATTGGCGATGCTAGCTTCCATTTACCCATCTTTTGGCGGCGGATTAACCATAACAGGGCCTTTTGGCGGACTCCCACACTCGCTGATTGGTCCCACACTTATCGAGGCCTCGTATTGCTCCCTGTTGGCAATCTTTGGTGGATCCGCGCAGAGTGGCATTCGGCTACTGTAGCGAAGTCCGTCCGGTCTTAATGAACACGAGGAGTGACGAAGCTCACGCCTAAAATAACAAAGTTGCGAGGGCCGAGACCTATCATGTGGCTTATATAGTGTTATACAGACGTTAAAGGCCCACTTTATAAGAAAAACGCGCTTAGCGTTTGAGGCGGCAACTGTGAGCACTGATATGCCACTAGGGTTGCAGAGTGGCTGAATGGGGCAAGATAAGAGATACTGTCGTCCATAATAGTTCACAGTGGATTGCTTCATGAGACCGAATCATGGGAGAACATTCTCTCTGTCATCAGTCACGCTGTCACAAGATCGGATTAGACCGTACAGGACGGAACTGTCCACGCACATTGCTGCCAAAGTCGCACATGTAAACATTTGTTCATGGTCTGTGTCAGTGCCAACAACTGAAGAAGCAAGAGTTCTATGTGTCATGTCATGTAAATATAGATTCGAAGCGGCTCGCCTTTGATATGCTGCCAAGGCTAGTGAATACGATAAAGCTCTAACCCGGGTCTACTCCTGCTGTCTCCTACTGTCTAAGCAGATGGCTGTGTCGCCATCGCAAGGGCATCCTTGGCTGGCGACGCCTCCTTCATAGTCCCCAGGATAGTCTCGTACCAGCTGGCGTACTGTGTAGCTGCCGGAAACACCATGACAGAGTGGACAAGGCCACCGATCGGGTGAGTCACGTCGAGGATGTCCAAACTTCATTGGCTCATGCCGGTAGGAAATAAAGACAATCCAGCGGTGACTGGGGAATAGTGTGTGTGATATGCCTGTGCCTCGTATGTAGGACGCAGAAAGTGCCAGTGGGGCGCTGCTTGGTGTACAAAAGAGATCAGGTCGATAAAACCACTGCCACACCTCCTAAGTTCCACAGTGAAACATAAATGACATTTGATACCACCAACGTTATTCCGACATGTTTAGCATCTCATGGTCTGATATCTTTGCTGGGCTAGAAACCATATCTCTCGCGGCTCTTTGAGATGGGCCACCGTGTTGATCCGGTTCGGGCCCGCTGAAAAAGAATCTCAGATCTCCAAGAACCATACAGGCAGACAAATAGAGTATTAGGACAGTGGAATCTTGGGGAGAGAATATACAATACGTTGCATTCGAACAGCGGCAAAAGACGTGATCGAAGATTTGAGGATAATAGAGGTATGGGTTTGGAGTGCTTTCACGAAGAGAGAGAAGCTGCCCGGGGAATAGGATTACATGAATGCACCTATTTGGTCTGATCAGCTTCGGAATGCCTGCGAATCAAAACCTGCGAGGCCCAAGCCCGATGTAAGGAATTGCGGGTCATGCTGACAGACTGCATCGGGTTGATTGAGCGATACAGTTGCCAAGTGCCCGGCTCACATACATAAAAGCGACGTGATAAGCAGGCATGTTCAATTCACCACACGCGACCAGGCCTCCAGACTTCACAGTACCTGCAAATAACTTTTTCTTCAATTGATCCAACTTCTCAGTCCACGATTCACGTAAATGGTTGAAAAAATGCCACCAGAAATATTCGACGTTGTCGTCGTTGGGACAGGTAGGCTTGGCTTCTCTCACTCAAGCTGGCATTAATCAAGGGTGGCTGGGGAACATATCCATACTGACATCAATGCAGGCTGGAATGGCCTGATCTCGGCCAAGACGTACCTTGACTTTGACGCCAACGCCAATCTAGTTCTGGTAGACGAGCAGGCCACTATCGGTGGGGCCTGGAGCGACGAGAAGATCTATCCGGGCCTTTTCGCTCAGATCAAATACGGGCAATTTGAGTACTCGTTCTACCCCATGCGTCACGAGGGCGTTACCAAGGATGGGTATATTTCAGGGCAGACCATCAACAATTACTTGAAAGAGTTTGCTGCGGAGTTTGGCCTTATACAAAGGACTAGGCTGCGGACCAAAGTCGTTCAGGTTACACGTCGTCCTGAAGGAGGCTGGAGGCTGAATCTTGAAAGTGGCAAGGAGGCTATCGAATGCGCCAAGCTCATCTATGCCTCGGGCGCGGCCTCGCACCCTGTCATTCCCCAGTGGCCATGTTCCGAGAGGTTCAATGTGCCGATAGTTCATTCTTCCGAGATCAGGAGTCATGTTGATAAATTGCAAAAGATTCGCCGGGCAACGGTTATCGGAGCTGCGAAATCGGCATACGACACGGTTTTCCTCTTATTACAGTATGGCGTTCAAGTAAATTGGATCATCCGCGAAAATAGCGCTGGTCCGATGGCAATTATGCCACCTACGATCCTTGGGATCTGCAACACGATGGATGCCGTCTCGACCGAACTCGTAAGTCATCTCGGATCGAGTATCATGCAAACAAAGGGCACTGGGTATTGGCTCTTCAATAGAACTTTCATTGGGAGAAGCATAGCCAAAATCTTTTGGAAGACAATTGCAATCATAGCAGCAAGACATGCTGGGTACGACAAGTCGCCGAACGCTCAGAAGCTTAAACCGGTCCCTCATGGCAATGGGTGCGTAACTTCCGTTCTCTCATCATCCTCTCTTTGACCTGTGATACTTCTTACGACCATCTGACTCAAACGTGGACAAAATCACCACTGCTTACTACACAACAGCATCTTCTGGGCCAATGCAGGTCTCGGGTGTGCAAGCGTACCCAACTTCTGGAAGGCTTTCCACGAGGGTGACTGCAAGGTTCACAAGACCGAAATCGCCTCGCTAAGCGCGTCAAATACCGTAGAACTCAGCAACGGTGCCCATTTCGACACGGACTACATTATCTTGTGCACTGGCTTTGATAAGTCGTATCACCATTTCAGTGCTGAGCTTCAGGAGACACTTGGCCTCGTCTCCAGTACGTACGAACAGGTTAAATGGGCCAAACTGGAGGCCAAGGCTGAGAAAAAGATTGATCAACTTCTCCCTGCCATCAGAGAGTCCCCAATCACCACGGTTGAGGTGCCTTCCAGGTCAGCGCACCTAGAAAAGCTGCTGCACGGCCCCAGCCGTCATTACCGTCGTCTCATTGTTCCAGACATTGCCGCGAAGGGCGACCGTTCAATATACTTTCCCGGATTCATTGATACCATCTACACCCCTTTGGTAGCCGAGGTGCAGGCTTTATGGGGCGTAGCCTTTCTCCTAGGACTCGTCGATCTGCCTAGTCAAGAAGACATGGAGGCTGAAGTAGCCGACTGGAATGTTTGGACCCGTAAGAGATATCTTGCTCAAGGAAAGAAGCATGCCTATGCTATCTATGACTTCTTCGCTGTAAGTAAGCGACCCGGCCTCCATTTTGTTTCTTCACTAGCCCGTTTGATCTGGATTGGGTAGTTAATAATTAGAGTTGTCGGGTAAGCTGACGATGAATATTTCAGTATATCAATCTTCTACTAGGAGACCTGGGAATCAATGGAAGGCGTAAGAGTACCGCCTTAGCCGAGTTATTCTTGCCAAAGTACCCCCGGGATTACAAGGGCATTACAGACGAGTTCAGGCGTGCATTAGCTACGAGGCAGGGGAAAGCGTACGCGAAAGGCACGAAGGTTGTTTGAAAGACCTCTCAAAATTGCTCTGCCATAATAACAGTGTTTTCCCCAGAGTAGTGAAAACAACATGAAGTTTAGTTATCTCATGATTAGTCATTGAGTTTGGTAGTCAAGAGAAATGTTCGCAGTCTAAAAATTTCCCTAATTCGTGGCTAATATTGTATACTGCAACAAAGGCTCATCGGTAGAGATACGGCTCTCATCAGACGATGGTTATGGTCAATGGGTCTACCTCGCGGAAGAACCCATCGTTTTGTTCCAGCATCTCAACATATGCTAACCCTATCCTTGAGAAGTTAAGGGAGCTTCTGTCAAGGGGGCGTAACACAATCACCCAAACACCAATACTTTCAGCACTGTATGCCTTTTGGCTGACGAAGCGGAGACAATACACAACGCCACTCATGGTCGCCACATGACTTGTTGGAGGCTGTGTGGATCTTTTGAATGTGAGCTATTGCGACCTAGCTCATCTCCAATCTCCTCGACGAGACTTCACAGAGCGGTACCAAACGACATGGAATGGAAGTTAGAGCAAATCAGCTGAGACGCATCCAGGTGAATGAGCGAGTCTTGCAAATGTGAAATGGGAGGACACTCAAATCCCTCTCATAGTCGGTGGGGGTGGGCAGCTGAGTACAAACACCATTATCTGCGGTGAAACCACTGCGGCTGAATCCAAATATTTCCTCGCAGCCAGTCAGGACGCACGTGATCCATATAGCAATCAGCGGAAGTATCGGAGTTCCTAAAGCTACACGCCAGATTCGACAGCACACGACTGCGGAATTCGGATTATGAGAGAACACTAAGCGATGAAATGGCGATACTCCTTCTTTTCAAGGGTTGGAAACTACTCATGATCTCCTTCCAAAGTCAGACAAAGGTTTATTATTATCACTAGGGGAAGTACTTGACCCTCTACTTCGCATTGATATTCTGAAGATCTTCCACCAGAAAAGCAACCAACCCTTCGACAAATGCCGGCTCCGACTCTACGGGAATTCCAATCGCTCCAGGCTGCCACCCCATAGAAATCACCATACTGCCGCCTTTGACACTAACCACGCTGAATTCCAAAGGTGCAGAAGTTGCGTCGGCAGACCGCGAGAAGACCATCTTGGTGATGTCACATCGACCAGCCCTTGAAGGGTTGCACGGTGCGGCAGCCTCAAAAGCCCCCAAGTTGCTGACTTGATAGGAGCTGTCTCGCTCTTTTCCAATCTTTGCCGCAGTCCAACTGCGGATACTGGGTATATATCGCAACAAGCCTACCGGCTGATCCTCGAGAGTCACGGCGCACTCCGCCAGCTTCTCGGTCAAGGACCGCGCACTTGCCCATGTCCTTTCGTTCCAGGGAGAGGCCCAAGCATCATCCCGATCATGGGATTCAAAGCATGCGTTGACGAAGAAGCCCATCTCGTCATCTGAAACGCCGACAGAACGTCTCATGTTAACGGCCGTGCCCGAAACGAAGTTGGCCGCCTCTCTACGAGGAATTGCTCTGCTCAACGCCCGTACGATGGACTGGTGTATCGTCGCAGTGAGCCTGGCCCCGTTCGTTCTTGCCACACGGAGCATGTTCTCAACTTCCGGATGTTGAATGTCGATCAGTCTGATGCAACTGCGGAAAGACTTTGGGTCGAAAAACATCTTGGTGCCGGTCCAAGTTTTAGCACCCACGGCGCTCGTGGTCGCACGTACCCCCAGTAGATCCGATACGAAGTTAGGCAAGAGAACAGCCAAGAAAGGTCCGAGAAGGAACCCCCAGGAGATGGGTAGATTCTTGGCTGTATCGAATGGAGCTGGGTAGTCTGCGAGGGTGATCTCCAGGGCTGAGCAATCCTCGTCGACTTGATCAAAGATCCCGCCTCTGAACGTGCGGTGGAAGGCGAGCGCACTTATGCCATCTCCCAGGGCATGTGAGAAAGAAAACGCAACGAAGCAGCGTCTTTGCTCACTGTTTGGCAGTTCTGGAGAAGACAAGGGAAGCACAATGACTCTCCAAGGCGGCGGCGATGTTGGCCACGGCCGATCCTGAACAGAGGGGAGTAAGGCCTCTATTTTCTTCAAGTCATCGTCGTCACTGTCTGTGGTCGCTAATGTTTTGACATCATCTTCTCCCACGATGCAGATATGTTCTTCCAGGTTGATTCTTGCCACGCGTTCGAAGAAAGCCGCATCAGTATGCATGTCTCGCACAACCACACTCAACGATGGATATTTGTCGACGCATCTTTTGACGGCACCATAAAAAGAGCGGCTTGAGCGGACGTCGATTCCTGATCCGGAAAATTCGTAGATGGCACCGATGACGACCGCATTATAGAACTCGCAGTGTTCCCGGCTGATCGTACGCTGTTCATTTGGGCCTGTCTTGTCAACCATTGAATGACGGAAAGCCTGAATCATTTGTCACTTACTTGCAAACCGCATCTTTGCCATGCTTGTTATATATCGCTCTTGCTCAGAAGCCAAAAGAGAGAATCAGCCAAAGAGCTTGAAGTAGAGTTTCGATAAAAGTCTGCGAGATATGGGACTTATTAATAATTAGGGAAACCCGTCTTCGCAGGGTATTCTTCAACGGCATGGAGACAGGAGTATCCTTATGAACAATCGATTCATGGCACTGGCCTGCTTCAGCCACATCCGGGACTAGCAGAAGTGTGCACTAACCATTCTGGGTATAAATTCTGCGGTCTGTGTTATTAAACCGGCGACTTTCTTCTCTTTCGGGCAAGGCGCTAAGTTTAGGCGCATGTTGTGGGATGGTTTTGTTCTGTCAGCCTTCTGTGACGCTAGCCTGCGTTCCTAGACACCCCTGCCAATATCGACTCAACATGTCGACGTACTAGGCGTGGAACAAGAAGTCCAATGCCTCCTCGGGAGTCGTTCTGAATATCACTACCAAGTGCGTGAGGCTCGTCGGTCATGTTTCTTAGCTCAGGCACCAGTACCAACATCTTGGAATCCTCGCCGATTCTCGGCCCCCCAAAACAGCCGCTGAAATCACCCCCCGGAGCTTGTGAGCGCTGCCACAAGTACAAGGAGAGATGCACATTCGGCAGGGCGCAGGATGCATGCTCTAGGTGCCGTGAAGTAGGGGAACAATGCCGTCCGAGACTTAGGAAACGCATGGGTCGCCGACCTGTGGCCCGGCAGCTACCATACGGTGCTACATCTGTAATGCAAATGGCAGAGGGGAAGAAACACGACACGGTCCACACCATCACTAGAGGTCGGGTTATATCCAGTATTATCGAGAATGTCAATCCAACCAAGCCTCTCTGCAGAGTCTCGAGAATGCAAGGCCCACGGCGCCCCTGCCTCGAACAAACCACGCGGGCGGGCTCTGCCGGTAGCCCGCCAAACTTCCGGAGTCTCGCACCGCCTCTTCGGAGCTCATGGGAGATTAACCACATGCTTGAGACCGAAGAAGGATTTTTAGACGTTCACCGCACTTTTGTCCTCGGCCGAAGTTTCCTAGGCGAGTTTCAGTCCACAGTGCGGCGACTGTTCGCCCGGTCTCCACAGGTCCTCGCTGATGGGTATTCCGTCGCCTTGAAGCCGCTGCGTTCCCGGCATGTAACATCGCGAGGCCTCGACTCTCATGATCTGGCGATCGGATCCCATTGCCTAAGGCAGTTGATGGATGGGTCCTCCTCAATAACACAGTTGGAGGACGCGGCGGTGCTTCTGCTGCTGGGGCAGGCCCTGCTTGTGTTCAACACATTGATGCCGTCTCCAGACACCCATGTGATTACGCGAGGCACATTGCTGAGCGTTAAGCATTGGTACCCAGCTCTGATCAAGCGGCCTTACCTGGACGCCGTGGTGCTGACGCCTGTTTTAATGGACACGGTCGAGTGCCTGATTCGGCGAGAGGTGCCAGTTGTCCGGCTCCCAGACCCCAGCCGCTGTATCATTGACAGGTTCCTGGGGTTGCGCTCTTCTCTACTTCCGCTTCTCTATGAGCTATGTGAGCGGAGTTACGAGGCTAAGACTAATGGATGTGTGGAGCACATACTGCAACGGAAATCTGACGAAGAGGATTGCTACTCTAGGGTGGAAGGCAAGATACGTGCCTGGGCTCCCGAACTGCCCGCACACCTTTTCATAACGTACTCGACTTTGGAGGTCAGTATGATGTTGGCGCAGGCCCGGACCTACCGCATGGCGGCTCTGCTACTTATCCACCGCCTTCGTTTTCCGCTCGGCATTGAGGATCTTGAGGCCCAGCGCTATGCGGATGACATACTGCGGGAGCTGTCCATCCTAACTGCATGGCCTCCCGAAGCAGAAACTGGACTCGGTCTGGACTTCCCCTTACTAGTCGCCACATTGGAGCTGCCCGGTCCCGGTTCGAAGATATACAAAGCCTTCGAGTCGCTCAGGTTCCGGCGGCAGCACTCTCAGGAGATCCTAAGCTTCATCAAGGCCGTGGACCAAGCGCGAGAAAACGGATATCGTGGCTTGTGGTTTGATTTGGTACATGACCGGTTGCATGGTCTTACCGTGACATAGCGGTAAGTGATGTACCATATGTCTGTGCTCGCCGAGGGAAGCGACCACGTT
>NW_026055245.1:0-41599 GCF_022829205.1 Neoarthrinium moseri
CAACAGTTAAACCACAAATGGGTGAGCTCTACGAGCTGTCACCACTCCTAAATAGGTATACCGCGATCCATACGGGGTGGATCGACGCCTATATCGAACCGGCCTAGTCTTTCCGGATTCCCTCTGCTTGCTTCCACGGCCCCGACATTCTTCTTTAAAATTAGCATTGACAACAGCTCAAAGTGTAATTTAGATTGCTAGGGATGCTGTAGTCAGGTGTCAAGATTCCAGAAAGAAAAAAAGTTCGTGATTGCTATAAAATCCCTGTAATACTACTTCGCAACCAACTTTCGGTCGTCGCATGTTGAGATACTACTATAGACACGGGATCCCCGTTTGTTCTGGTCGCCTCACACCACATTCTATATGCGGCTCGGTTCGATTCCCGAGATGCAAATCACAATGTTGATACATTGCTCTTGCGAGCTGTCTTGCGAGCGCGAATATATATATCCCACGATCTGTTGATATCCAAGAATTTGATCTCGCACCACAAAAGTAAAATTCGCTGCGGATGTTGCGATCAGGGTCCTCGTACGACACATCTTATCGAGCTCACTCCTCCCCCACCGGAAGGCACTGGGTGCCAGGTGAGAGTATTCCACACCTTGCCTGCATAATGGGGCCCTCAACCGCCGATGCCATTCTTGTTTGCATCCTTACACCGAAGTGACTCCTGGGCGTCCAATAACTCCCCGAGCCCCTGTCATCTTTTTCTGTAGTGTAGACCGACTTTACCCCACGACGGGGAATTGGAAGCTGAACAGAAAGAACATGGACATCGAGTCGCCCTCTGCCCCGAGCCCCGTCTCCCGCCAGCTTGACCTGGCATTTTTCTTGTGTAGGCTATGTCCTGCAATGGGCCAGCCGCGTATGCCTTCACCCTGAAGAATTCAGATGCTTGATGGGTGGAGATGACACGAGGTTCTAGGCCGGCTTGGATCTCCCAGGGACGAGGGCTGCGCACTAACGACCAAGCTTCAACAACAACTTCCGCCACGGTCCACGATGTCGATTGAGCACTTCTTGGTTCGGCCGAGTTCTATGACCTTGTCGCAGGGGATGCTTTCTAGGCTTTGGCTGTGACTAATGACGAAATAGCTATCAGAAGGAAAGTTTCAAAAAGAGAAACTTAATACGGTGTTAGTCTTCAAATTAAGTGTGAATTTGGTATTAACCGTCAAGAAGATAGTCTTTCATCGAGTGCAAGCAGACTCAAGGGCCGGTCTGGGAGTCCGTCGGCTGGTCCCGTTGCTTATTGGCAATAAGTTATTTTCCGGATGCGCTCAACGGTCCCGTAGTCAAGGCGCTCATCCCCGAAGCCTCCCGCGATTTTCGCATTGTCGCCATGGTGTCTTGGTGGCTTCAGTCCACTGCCCAAATTAGCAAATCAAGTCGGGCGGATTCCCGATTGCTGTGTAGGCATTTCCAAGTCCCACTGCAGGAGATCAAACTACGGAAGTCATGTCTAGAAATGTCTTGAGACCCCCTGTTAGATGAGCACGGGATAGTCCACCGAGCTTTATCATCTCTGTGTCTGGGCCCGTCAAATAAATAGCTACGGGCGGACGACGACGCCTTCCCGTCCGCACGTGGTCAGGGCCTAGGTATAGCGGTAATTTGCATAGTCATCACGGCCAAGGCTGGGGCGCAGAGGAAAATGGTCTCATTCATGCGTTCTAGTCAGACTCTAGAAGGTGTCATTCCTTTTTGGTCATCTGACTAATCGAAATCATCGTAGTAGCCAGTTCGCTGTTCCTCCAGCAGAGCAGCGTCCTGTTCTAGAGTCGCAATAACGACCTCATAGAACTCCTGACAGAACTTCTCATTCTGGAATCCAGCCAGCCCGATTGCGTTGTCGAAGCACCACTTGACGACTTTTGCGTAGTTTGGCCCTCCGTTCTCGATGACTTTCGCTTCCAGCTGCCTCGCAATTTGATGTTGAGTCAGTACATGATTCACGTCCGCCGTATCAGTGATTTCGAGACTGGCTTCCACGCCTCCAGTAATGATTTGCAGAAGTAGTGCGCCGAGAGAAAGAACAGTCATGTTTACCATTTGTGGAACCTTCTCCGGCCCAAGCTGAGATTCAACACTTATCCGTGGTACAAGTCTTGTGACAAAAGGTCGGTAAGGGGCATTAGTTTCCCGAGAAGATATTTCGTTGCTGGTATCCGAAAAGAAAACTATATCGTCAAGAGTAACAACCCTTGTGAGCCACGGTGTGTTGTAAGTTTGCATAACGCTGCTGGCGAGGGTCAGGGCCAAATTTAGTCTTTTCTCGTATCCAAACGGATGACTATCTTCCCACTTAATGTCATCAAAGCCAGATAGAACCTCGCGCAACGTGTAGGTCTGGCTAAACCTTGAAGGTCTTTCAAATGAGGGATGAAGCTCAAAGCTGCGCTTCCCTGCGTCTGATATGTATCCATAGCAATCTGAAGCCGACAGAGGCTTTCTTTCCTCATGGAACATCTGACAAATGTTCGAGACCTTCGACAGAGACCGAGGCCTACTCATGTTGGTTACAAATGATGTTGAGATAGTCCCAGACCCCTGCGGTAGAAACCCAAGCGAAGATGGCATGATCAAATAACAGTAAGTTACAAGACGTCAAGCTGAGTAAACTGCATACGAAGACAGCGATTGAAGTCTCGAATGCAGGCCCTCTATCAAATGTTGCCGACCAAGTTGAGGCCACACTGGAAAAGCTTTTAATCGCAGACCATACAAAGCCAGCGGTGATAAAAAAAAAACAAAAAAAAAAACAAAAGGCTCACTGCGCTTGAACCCAAGAGAATAGTTCTCGCAAAAGGAACTTGTTTCCATACTCCAAGCAGTGACACAAAAATCAAGACGTTGCCAACTATCATTAACGACTGGACGGAAGGCATCAATTGAAGGATTTTAAGAATCGATTTGGATCCAGATTCGTCGACCAGCAACGTTGCCAATGACCCGGACTCGTTGATAGGTAATGTATAACAGTCCATACTGTCACTGTACCCAACGCAGGCGGCCTTGGTGCCAGAGAGCAGTTTTGCGGGATCGCTGTGTGAATAAGGCTCTCTCCGGCGGCGACCGCACTGCTTACTAGAGCAGCAGCCTGGCCGATCGCGGCTGTTGCGACTTCCCTGCTTTGTGATGCGATTTGAGTGGCGACAGGTTCTGCTGCTGTAAGAATGGAGGTCAATTCCAGGACAATATCCCTGGATTGTTGATGTCCAAATGCTCAATAGACGTTGTGCGACAGAAAGCACCGGGGAACTGAGTGTTATTTAGTCTACGAGTATGGATCAAAGCCCGGCTGTATAACTGTACCTCGATGGTGAAGATGCCGCGAGACCGATTACTCACGGTATCGAGTGTTTTCCACGAGAAGTATAAAGATATGGTGATTATGATAACATAAATGGTCCATAATGCGATAGGTACATGAGATCTGATAATCATTTTGAATTTGTGGTAGTGTGCTGCGCTGTCCCCGGAATTGAGTTCTTGTGATGCGATTTCCAAACTATGTATCGGTCCTAGAAGAAAAGTCGAGATCCAGAATTAGTCGCTTCGTAGCTTGTCCTTGCCAATGGTAATAAGTCCAGTTCCGGATTGGACTCGCTAATGCAATTCGTATGATGATGGCGACGCTTTTCGCAGATATGTTTAATTCGGTACTGAAATGAAGACAGTAATCTCGGCCGTTATCTATACATTCCCTTGGAATCGGCAAATCGACTCCGTTATAAACTTCGTGCCCAGATGCTGGAGAAGGTAAGGGAGAAAGTACCTTTGAAGGGACCTTTCGACCGTCTCTGCAGCTCAGGGCTCATTGCGGCAGTTCTGGATGCGATCAATTCTAGGTTCGTGAATCAAGACCACTTTTTATCGCTCAGGTAGAGGCAACTATCTCCGTCGGCGGGACTATAGACGATTGATGGCCGGGACTTAAGCAGCAGCTAACCATGTTGTCAGGTCCAGCTCAACATTTTGCTACCCTGAAATACTGTATATAATAAATAATTTGCGAAATATTGTCTCGGGTCAGTGACGAAAAAAACGAAAAAAAAAAAAAAAAAAGAGTCAGAATAGAAAGAGAGCAAGACATGGTTACTGTGGCTCATTCCAGGAAGACACTGCTGCACTATCTGGCCTCCTGCCTATCCACCAGATGCCATTCTACCATGCCACACCAGAGCTGGTGTTTAAAACAATATATATAGGAAACCCGAGCTATGCTTTTCATTCCACTGTCGAATCTGTGTGTACTTGTATTTATGTTCTGTGTGTAGCTAGGATTGTAGGTAATCGTTTCGAGGGGGGCCGGCGTGCCATCATTTCTTGCATTTGTCGTTCTTGCTTCAACTTCTCAGCCAGTCCTCTCCCATGAGCACAACTCCATCATCAGGGTCGCCAAAGAAAGGTGACGTAATGATTTTGCATTCGCATGGAGATTCTCTCACTTCCCGAGACCTACATATCCTTCGCTGTTCAAGCTTTGTTCGGGTCACTAATTGCCCTCCGTCATCCTTGGTAGTGGTATGCCCTGTAATGGAAACTGTACCATCTTCACTCCCAACAAACGGATGGCTATGAGCGAGACATGTGTGCTTTATTCATTGTCCAGTATGCCGTCGATAGTGACGGGCTTAAAGCGAGCCCGGTGTTACTATCAAGCACAGCTCTTTGCACCCGCGCCACCTTCCTTGTAAGCTCGATGGTGGTTTCTACAATGGTGCATATAACGTGGGTAATAAGGTAGCTTTCAGTGATGGAACTTCCTGGCTTGTCCGATTTCCTCTTGTTGGCAACATTTGCGACGACTTCGCGGACGAAAAGGTTGCCATGGAAGTCGAAACGCTGTGTCTCATCTACGAGAAAACCACCGTACCTGTCCCCAAGGTTCGGGCCTGGGGACTTGCTGCTAATAATCCGCTCATTCTCGGTCCTTTCATCGTCATGGACTTCATTGAAGGCGTCAGCCTTAGCGATGTTCTGAAAGATTCTGGTAGATTGTCCTCGAGACTTATCAGGCCGGATATTAGCGATCACAAAATGGCAGCCATCTACGCACAGTTTGCAAAGATACAGCTTGAATTATTCCAGCTTGATTTCGACAAAATTGGCAACGTACCATCAGCGAAGACAAGGTATACTGCTTACGATCACCCTTTAACATACAAGGGACATGATATCATGCAGACAGGAGGCGTGAATTGTTTTAGTGCGTATTACGCTACACCAAACGCCGAACTATGGCCTTGTACTAACTAGACGTAGGTGATAGGAACATTCCCATCCTTGCGACACAAGCGTATTTTGAACATATCGTCAGCCAAGACTGGAAACAACTTCGACAACAACGCAACTCAGTATTTGGCCCGAACGACGCCAGAGCCAAATATGCATGCCTAAGTGTACTGGCCGCCAATTTACCTTATTTCATCAACACTGAGTTTGACAGAGGACCATTCAAGCTCATTTGCGATGATCTTGGTCTGTCGAACCTCATCGTCCGAGGAGAAGATGATGTCACTATTGTTGGCGTGGTAGATCTTGAGTGGTCATACGTCGGCACAGCTCAGCTATTTGCCACTCCCTGGTGGCTTCTTCAAGCTCGATTGAATCTATGGTCGGCCGAATATGACGAGGAATCTCCCAAAATTGCCGACAGATTTCTTCAGTACTTGCGCATATTCACGCAGGTACTAGAGGATGAGGAAAAGAAAATGCCATCTTGCCGCCAAAGACTGTCAGATCTTTTGAAATGGTCTCAAAGTTCAGGTGCAATATGGCTTCATATGGTTCTTTCCTGTGGGTTCAATTTTGATGACAGCATCCCATTCACTCGTCTACGAGAACACATTGGCCGCGATAAATGGGAGCAGCAGGAAAAGGCATTCTCCGACTCAAACGATATCGAAGCATTTGTTGCTCAAAAAGTCCTCCAACTAAAGCAGTACAATAAGGATTATGAACATCTGCAACAGAAACGTACCAAAGTCAGCCATAGTGGACCATGAACTTCTCACAACCGTGGGTCTTTAGAATTGTAGTTTGGACGAGTACGACTGACGCATCGGAGCCGATCTATTTACGATGGTGAAACGGCGATCAGGATTTAGTGCAAGGTATTCGCAATTGGTATGTAAGATAGGTACATGCTGAAGTCCCTTAAATAAACCTTATACAGTTACCCTCAGATTGAGCTTTCTATAATGCTGGTAGGATAAATAGATCAATTTCGTCTTCAACCTCTCCCGAATCAATGCCGGCTATCCCCGCTGCCAAATCTATAGCCCCTACAACAACTCCGGACACGGCTGTTTCCATGCAAGTCTTCCGACAAATCAAGACGTCTACGGAGCAAGGCATGGGCCGACGAGGTGCATCCTGATGGACTGATGCATGTTACACTGGAGGACTCGGAGAGCCCACGATGTACCTTATGCTTACTCATAGATAATTAGGACCCTTGTCCGAGAAACTAGTGAGGGGGGTGGGGGAGACCAGGATACATTTTGCAAATTAATTAGCAGCACTTTTGATTGCATATTCCAAGCTGCAACGAGACAGATCGAACTTGTATGTTGCATTCAGGAGGCAGCCGACGCGGAGAGACTACTTCTATGCCAGGCGGTCAATCCATCGTGTCTCCCCAAGCAGATCTCGAGACTGCGATCCGTACAATTCTTGCCTTATCGGCGAAGACCCAGACCGCGAAGGACTGCAAAAGACGCCTGCAAGATACGCCAAACCCCTTATCCATCTCACCAAAGGTTACTCTGAAAGGTTTGAAGATGTTGTCAACGATGCCATCTTTACTGTTGACAATAATGACCTCGCCATTGTGCGTGATGTCGACATCGCTAGTACTTGCGAACATCATCTATTGCCATTCTTCGGAGAATGGTCTCGGTACGCGCTCGTCGAGGTGCTCACGCCTAAGGAGAAGGCGCATAACGATCTCATCTTGACTGATTCCACTTCCAAACCCCAAACCGGACCTCGTCGTAGTCATCGGGACAGTCTTACAGTATACAAAGGAAAGTGTCGGCTTGCAGGGTCTCAGCGTCTGCGCCTTTGCGTTCAGGGTTTTGTTTACGGCACAATCATTAGAAATTATGTTTAGTCTTGGGAACGACCTCTAAGGGTTTGAAGTTTACCTTAGTCTTCATTTGGGACTATAGGAAGTTCTCCAACGAGAACTTCGTGAGTTCGTAATATATACGCAACGATTAGTGTTATGCATTAAGTCACCTCCCTGTGGATGCTGTAAGTTAGGGGTGATCAACTGAAGCTCCTTAATGTGGGTAGGCATTTATGGTACAATATTGCAAAATTGCTCTGATTATACTGCTAATTAACGTGATCAAGTCAATTGCGGACTACTTTATCAAAGCTGATACTGAAGCTCCTCTGTTCCTGTGGAAAAGAAGGAGAACCAAGACTATTGAGTGGCAGCGCTGGTACCTGGCTACCTTCATATCTCTCAATTTTATTAGATGCACGAATTACACGAGCGGGCAACTTATAATGGATCATCACTGATTCAACTTCGACAGTCTAGCCATCCATATGTCGGAAAGCTGTCCACTCTAGATTGCCGTAGGCGGAGTGGTTGTTGTTGAATACTCTTCCGTGTTGGATACTCTTCTGCCTTACAGGCAACAAGGGTTCTGTTCCGGAATTGTGGTCCGTCGTGGAGCTTCACTGACTTTCCTGTTTTGGTGTACCAAACTGTCGGAACATGACACTTTCAACGAAAACAATCTTTGACCCATATACATATCTTCAGCTTACGGATTTTGTGTCCCCATGTCGAGTTATTAGCCCTAAGAATATCCCAAAGGAGTATCCAAGGTACAGAATAGTATCCCAACACAGAAGAGCATCTCATCACAGAACAATTCCACACCACAAAACAGTACCCCACCACAGAACAGTATTCCATCACAGAACAGTAGCCTAGAAGAATATCCCAAATAAATATCCCAGAAGTACATTCCAGCACAGAAGTTATTTCAACACAGAAGAGTATTTGGAACAATAAGCACTCCGCCTCCGACAGTCTAGAACGGACATCCTCCCGAAATACGACGATTGAACCATTTATACAATTAACGGCCGAATGTGGCTGACCAGATTACTCCATACTTGTGGATAACTGTACCAAGTAGATCTGGTCAGCGTCAGTTATGGATCATAGAAATGGGTTGCTGAGGTGTGTGGCGAGGGTTCATTTCCGATGAAGTATTATCTATAAAGAGAGAAATTAAGTGATACTGTATGAAATATCTATGTGACCCTTGATATGAAAATCCAGTACCCGGACTAGTTGTTGGCACTATGTGCGATCTCGCTAGCAACTAGCTTCCCGTTTTTCGTCCATCCACCCTCTGTACCGTACTTCGCATCGCACCGCCGCCATAATAATATATGCATCGGATTTTCCAATTGGCTGTGACTTTTCAAAAAGAACTTTCCCATCCAGCTCGACGCTTTTGCCTAGAGTAATCTTTTCTTTGCCCATTATTCTTTCGATAGTTGATCTAGTCTCCCAGCTGACGGTATGCTCCCCTGGTGAATGATCGTCACTTGGTACGTGCATCTTGACTTTAACCAGCGTATAAGGCTGTCGTCTTCCTGTCCCCCAGTTCATTGGGTTCAGTAAACCGATCGGATCCTTTTCATTATCGCCATATTCCCAGCCGACGCCAAGAACAGAGACGATGGATCCTTCCGGGACAACATGGGGTCCCTTACGGTATCCCTCACATGCCTTGCGTTCTTCTCCAGGCCTGTTCAGAGAGAGATTCTGCATGTCCCCTGAGGTGATGGCTGTCTTGACACCATTCGCAATCTGAATCCAATATTTAGCGAAAGCTGGTGGACCATATCGGAGCAGGACTTTTTTAGCCGAAACTGGTGATCCATATCTGAACAGGCCTGTTTTAGCCGGAACTGGTGGTCCATATTTGAGCAGGCCTCTTTGCATTCCCCGGGCTTCCTCTACCCAGCCCTCGTATTGCCCGATCTCGTCGGCGTCTTCGGCTGTGCGCTTTTCTCTCCCGTCATCTTCCAGCGTTGACTTCAGCTGAACAGTTTTTGACGGGTCGTTACTTTCTTTATCTGTGGCTGAATCGGCGCCGCTCACGAAGCTTTCTGGGCTTGAAGCTCTCCCTTGTTGAGATAAGTCCGTTGTTTCACCTGATGTATCCTTCTTACTGCTACTGCTCATCGGAGTGGTGCCAGGGTTAGTTTGCCATCCATCTTCCTCCATGGCTCTCGCATGAGCCTTTACGAGGGGTTTGACATTCGACATCATATCAGGTCGTGATGGTGGTGGCGGTGAAGGTGACGGGAACAACATCTGATGTATTTTGGGTTACGATTTGTGCCTGCTGTTTACTTTGATGACCTGTATTAAAGGATGCTCTGCGAATGCTAATGTTTCAAAACGTCTTGTAATGATGGAATACAAATTTCGCATATTTATACTGTCAGAATGACTACGCGGAAGAGCAGTGGTCGAGATGACTTGAACGCATCAGCACAATCGAACCAAGATACTTTTTTGTATCCATTTTCCGCCTCGGAGTATGGACGATCCATATTTGGTGTTAACATCTACTATGTGTACTATTTCGATCTTGCACGAGCCCAGTATTGTACAAGGTAGTGTGTCTTCTTCTAAGCCATTTTCCGGTATACAGCATTATAAATGCATTGAAGGAAAATGTGGATACAATATAAAACGAGTGCCAGATTTTATTCAGCCACTCTTGTTCGTCCATCATTGGATTTTCTTGGCGAAAACGAGCAGGTAACTGGTAAGAAATTGCGGACTCAAGATCCAAAAGGAGAGAAATAGATCTGCTCCAAATGGTACGTATCCCACGTGATAGCCCAAATTTCCCCGAAATTCAATATATTACACTCCCAAGTCAAATTGTAGACGTCGACTCGTCCCATACCGTGCGATTTTGCTTAGCCCTCTTTACACTGTCCATATATTGATCTTGAATTACCGTTTTGAAGAAGTAATAGAGCAAACTACGATTAAAGTCCATTCTAGGATGTTCAAGATCCAGACCAAGGGCGCTCCAAAAAGCTTTTTCTGTCCTCAGAAGCCCTAAAAAGCTGAAAGGATACGACCTGTGTATTCATTACGTTCGAACCATCCTACGGATACTTGACGTCGAATAGTGGAACAATCAGGGTTTTATTTTATGCAATCGCGGCTATATATATTCTAGTGGAAGGCCTAGAAATACTGTAATCGGACCTCGTTACATCTTTCCGTACTCTCCATGGCTCAATGCAAGCATTCTGATTGGCTACGTCTTGTACGTCACGAACGTGGTTCCCAGCTTGAAGTCACGGACAGACTGGAGGAACTTGTATGCCAGCTTCACTGTCCAGATCAGACTTCTCCTGGTCTAGCCCTATTCATTGGAGACGAAAACAAGAATGATGCTCTGCTGGAATTCGGGATACAAAAGTATCCTTCCGAAAGAAGACACCTAGGCTGGAGGGCTCAAGTCCATCAGTCTCAATTTCTGGGACCTACTGGGAAGTCAGTGCCTCTCGTTATTTTCAATACTGGAGCGTCAACAAAAGTGCAACCGGGCAGGTTGAACAATACACCAAGATGCCATGAGACGCGAAACTACGAGATGACATCAACCATCGGCGAGAAAAGGCCGGTAGATATAATCGATCACGTATATTGTCGCTTACTGTTCCCATTCGTCGATATCGTATGTATTTTCGTGGACGACATTGGAGGCTTGACTCACTTGGCTTCTCGGCTTCGGGCATGGCTCAGGTACGGTCGAGCAACAACTTCTCAAAGCGGATTGCGGCTGTTCCTGATCTTCGAAGAGCTTAAAGATGGTATGGAAGTATCGATCCGTGGGATCTTGAAAGACGACGTCAAAGGAATGATACCGCCAATGTTCCAGGAATATCATGACTTTGATCTTGCAAGTCCACCTCGGCAGACAAGGAGATCATCCCGAGAGACGCCACAGAGAAGACTTCACAACGAACTGGCAAGGTGTCTGGTTTCGGCGCAGCGCAATCGTACCAGAAACGGAGAGCGTTTCTCAGCACAACACCTTTCCAAATTTCTTCAGTACGCTATGGATGAGCTTGTTAATGTGGACAGGAGCCCTCTAGATCTTGTACGCATGTCCAGAATGATGAATCCTGTTTCTCCCGATCTGAGTTCGTATCTCAATGCTTTCCTCCAAGAGGTAAAATCGTCCGAGGACGTGGAGGTATTCGCAATTCCGATGATCATCTCCAGCTTTATTCTAGATCAGTACCCGCCTAATATGCATCGTAAGTCTCTCGTCAGACGCATATCGGGAGGAGTCATTAACACGAACAGCCTTCCGCCCTGAACAAGTCTTTCGTGTACTCTATGATGATGCCTGCCAACGGTTGCTCCAGAAAAGTCAACGAGATCCGCAGAGACCGATCGGCTACGATATTCCCACAACGTTCACAGAGCTTGCTGAGGAGGAGATGATCAAACAATATAAACAATACAGGAGATCGGTATCGGCTGTTGCACATCACCGAACCATGATGAACTGCTTTCGGCATAGGTGGGTTCAAATGCGATCCGACGACGTATGTTTGTGTTGCTTGCGACGGCGACCGCAGTATTGCTTGCCCTGTAGTCATAGTCTGTGTGAGAACTGTGTTCAGGTGTTTGGCAAGAACGAGGACGATATGCCTTGGACATTCGTCGTGAGAACGTGTCCTCTCTGCAGTCAAGAAGATAGCGGGGCAATCATTGGTGTCAAGCCGCCGACGGCGAGCATCCGGGTCCTCAGTATTGATGGTGGAGGAACGCGGGGCCGAGCGCCACTTGCATTTCTTCAGACGCTTCAGGACCGACTGCAGCTGCCAACGCCGGTACAACACAATTTTGACTTCATATATGGCACCAGCTCTGGTGCAATTATAGCCGCCGTTTTATATGCGCTGGACTGGAGCATCGAGGAATGCACCGAGTACTTCGATATGTTCGCGCGCGTAGCTTTCCAGCCGCGGTGGTGGTGGTTGAAGGTGCCGTTCTTGTCTGCCGTCTTACAGATGGTGGCTTCCCTGCTGGCCGACAGCCGATACTCGAGCAAGAACTTGGAAACAATCTTGCAAGACGTCATGGGGACACGCAGTCTCATGGATTGTACCAGCGGGGCAGCTCGAGGTACCAAACTTGGAATTACGGTGACTACCATCCGTGACGCACGTGCCTGTGTCTTCACAAGCTATAATGGTGCTGGAGAGCGACGGCATGATACAGGTAACCCCTAGTTTTTTTTACTTTTTTTTTTTTTTTTCGTTTCTTCCCCTCCGTTTCACTTTTTTCCTATAGCTTCTCTTCTTCGTCCTATATCTCTCTCTAAAGCGCCATGTTAACATATTATTCAAGACTACCAGGTGCTGTCCCCGAAGAACGGCCTAAGCCGAATCCCGCTCTGGGAAATGTAGGATGATATTGCAACCACAGTCACAAAAAGTAAAAGTAAAAGGCTAATATCGTTCTAGCGTGCGGTGTAGTACAGCTGCTCCTTAGTACGTGAATTAAACCGTTGTTGTTTTGATATTACATTCATACTGAGTCTTTGGTCAAGCTGACGTTTGGTAGCTATTTCAAGGTGAAACACATTCCAGACGTGGGAACATTTCAGGACGGTGGTCTGATGTTCAATAATCCTGCATCTAAAGCCGTAAGGGAAGTAGCAGCTCTATTCCCCGATGCATCGGAACCCGGGCTCGTCGTATCCTTGGGAACGGGCTCGTCGACGCCATCGAACCCCCCTCCGGCCACGAACGAAAGACATTTTCTTCGGGATTCATTTCCTGCACGCGTCTATCGAGCCTTTTGGAGTAGCGGGGATTCAAAGAGAGCGTGGCAACAGCTTGTTGACCATACTAAAGATGACCCCAGCAATGTCTTGTTTCGTTTCGATGTCGAGTACGATGGACGTCCTCCCGCCCTGGATAGTGTTGCGGAGATGGAACATATCGGTCGTCTCGCGCGCGAAACTATCCAGGATTCTCCGATGCTGTCGAAACTGGTCCACCGCATTCGGGCTGAGCTTTTTGTATTCGAGCTGGACCCCTTGCATGGTGCTCGGTTCCGAAATGGTGAAATCGAATGCTCAGGCCGTATAATTTGTCGACTGAGAGCGTCAAATGACGGGCTGCGGGCCTTTGTCTCTCAGTTTATAGATCGGTCAGCTTTCTTTCGAATCGGCAATAGAACGGTTAGCATTTCTAGCAGGAGCAACTCCGGCTCATCGGAGAATAATATGGCGCCTTTCACTATGAACGTGAGGTTCGCCGTGGCCAATAGAAACGAACCATTTGCAATCCGACTGTGCGAAGACGATGACCAGGGATGTCATATCAGTGGTTCTCCATTCACGCTTGAAAAATTGTTCACACAACAACATCTTGGAGCATACTTTGGAAGTCCGAACCACAAGAAGAGGAGCAATACAAGCGAGCAAGAAAGGCGTGGGAAAAAACATCGGCGTACGGAAGCTTGAGGAGTTCCCGAATCTGGTTGTTTGATGTGCTGCCCCATGTATACTATTTGCTTTGCTTGGAATTTGCCTGTTCTCATCACTTTTTTTCTCTATTTCTTTTCTTTTTTTACGTTTTCAGTCATTCCTAATAGCCATTCCTCTTTGACTTTGGTCAGCTGCCTAGTTTGCAGATCGTTTGATTTGTTCATCCTTCCCTGTTCTCTATTCTTTATACGTAGCTAGAGTTTACTCGCCAAGGGCCCAATAGCATGAATTTGACAGACACCCCATGTAGCTTGTTTTCAGGTCCTGCCCCTAGTAAGTGTAGCCATCCACCCCGTATTGTACCTTGGAAGGGAATCATGCATACTTTCTCAAGGGAGTGGACCATGCGCATCGCCATACCTATCTGATGTGGCAAATTGCTAGTCCCGGCCCAAACAAAAGCGATGCAATATCGTAGCGGAATAACCGCCGCGCTGGCCGAATCATGAATCGTAATGCAGAATGTGTCACCATATTATTTTCCTGTTTATCGATACTAGGACCTCCCAGGCCTTCAAGGCACTGTAGCACATCTATTACAGGATCTAGGCTTTGAGTCTGTGCTCAATCGATTCTATAGACTCCAGGATACTCTTCTGTACTTTGATACAATTTTGGGGTACTGCGATACTCTTCTATGTGGGATACTGTTGTGTGTTGGGATACGCTTCCGTGTTGGTACGAACTTGGCCCATTCCATTGTCGTGATGATTCGCATCAATGAATCGTGCGGAGTCTATTTTGGATCATGAACACGATTGTCAACCACGCCTAGCTCCAAATCTAAATCCAAGAGATACTCTACTCGGCCTCATCTTCTACGCGTTGTGGAGCTTGTAAAGCCTCTAAATACATATATTTGACATTCCTCGTCATGTTCATCACGCTTTCACTTTCGACAACTGTTAGTTCCTCGTCAAACCTCTCTGAACACACACACATGATGGCCTTTCGAGGTAGAACAAGGACACGACGTAAACGTTCTCTATGCCCTTCGCCAGACACCCTGAGTTCTTATAGTAAGTAACAATGAAGAGTAGTTACCAGGGTTATTATACTGATAACTATTGCCAGCATCGGACGAACCGGACGGAACTTCGGATGCAGGCGTCGCAGAGCCTGAGACAGTGGGCTCAGATGGTTCAGCGGTGTTACCGGAGCCGCATATCCTGGATGTGTGGGGTAGGAAGGCATTGGCCGACGACAACGACAACGACAACGGCAACAATACTAAACAAAATAATATGACATCGTTCAGGCATGTTGGACAGAGCCTCTCTTCCTTTCGAGATGACAACAATGACGAGCCATCCCAGAACGTAGTCCAGATCATTGCAGCGCTCAGCCAGATTCAGGAGGGAATAGAGAGCCTCAAGATTGCTATTAGCAAAGCCAAGTGAAATGGACTATAGCTGCTCCGGAATCATTGTACCTGGGCATACAATTTAGGCTCATCTGGATAGAGCATTCTCATTCAGTCATCGAAGTTGTTCCATGTGTCATTACAAGAACATTGTTTGCTCAATTGCGAATATATAGCTATCCAATGCGAAACTAAATGCGCTTGAAATCGAAAGCAACTTGCAGTACGATCATTCGTCAACGCCACCGCGTCAGATGTATCTGAGTTGCGATATGATGTCCGTGGGGTCCACAATTGCGATCTGTCTAAGAAATGTACTGCTCTGTACAGATATGAATGCGGGTTCAGGAACTATTATCTTACGTCAGATTCCATCCTCGGACAGAGAAATCGCCATGGTGGACCGTGGCAATAGGTAACAGAATTGGCTTCCGCTATTCTTTTCGATTGCAAGTTGTTAGTTAGCTGCTCAAAGTCTATTGACTCTGCAAAGTTCCAAGTATTACAATGTTTGCTGCACATATGCCAGTATAGCATTCGTGTTAGGCTCGTAGTGGCTAACAACGCCATACATCACTAAAGAGGTGTAGACTAATTATGCTATAGTATTCGATAACTGGGGTATTTGAGACTCTAGCTCCGGCCTTCAGATGTGAACACGGAGACCGATAGCGTCAACGTATCGTATTCAGGTAAAGTCACCGGCACCTTCTTGATCTGTGACCTCGTACTTCACCCACTCTCAATCACTCGGTCGAATGTCCAAAGCTGTTTAGTCTTTGTAACCCATGGCAAACAGCGTGATCTTCATTCCGACAGAACCTGTATTTCTTCCTCCATGTGCAGTTGTAACAAGTAACCTGCCATTCAGAGTCAGAACGGTCTTCTTAGTGGCGGGGTGGGCAACTAACACATCTGCATTCCGCATAAACTAGAGCAAGCATTTCCTCAACTTCATCGTGACACACAGTACATTCGGACCGGGTCTTGTCATCATTGCGTGTTATGATGGATTGCACCTCGTGGTACACGTGTGACGTGACATTGCGCAAGTCTCGGCGACATTGCCACATGACTTGCTTCAGACTTGGCGTCTCATGGCATTGCGTTTGTATAGTTGGAGACTGGCGGGACAGTCGTTCAGACGAAGAAGATCTGATAGCAAAATAGGCGCGCACGAAGATGGCTATTTGTGCGAGACAAGTGTCGATGTCCATGTTATATGGAACATGTTGAGGAGAACTGCATGGAGAATTCTATTTACAGAATGCGAGAAGTGCCCGCTTATATATAAGCAATAGCGATACGACTAGTGCTAGCCGGAAGCCATTGCAAAGCTGAGACCTATTATTTTATCACAGGTTCGAAATAGAACATCCAATGATAGTTATCTGGAAGCATGTCAAAACCGTTTTGTCAATACAGTATCTACGGCATCAACTATTGTGAAATTCTCACAAAGCCTGCGAGTGCACTACAGTATCAATACAGTGCAGTACTCAGTCTAATGCTCACTCCACTATGTCGACCCGAGCTATGTACCAGAACTAATCTGTGCTAAAGCACAGTTGATGCTACCTCCGCCAAAAGGGGTTGCAGTTTTGTCACTGATCAGAATGAGAATATACATACATACATACTGTAGCACAAAACATCTTTTGCAGTCAATGAAGCCAAAACCGTCGATAAAGTCCACTAGTGGAGTTGTCGTGGATACCTAACCCCAAATGAGATTGTGCGGTACACTACTAGCTCTTTGGATCGTTTTGGTGTTCCACTGCCACTTGTTTCACTTATGGAGGCGCCTCAACTTCATTTCAGTCTCTATGTACGATACACTGAAACGTGCGTTCCGCATCATCAGATCATCACTCCATTCATCAGAAAAATACTGTAACCAAGGAAATATCAATATATACGGCTTGATTTCTTCCACAACAACGAATCAAGAGCAACGAATCAAGAGCAACGAATCAAGAGCCACCAACACTGTGATCACTCTAACAATTTGCTGATGTTGGAACAGGGCGCCGCGTCACTTCTTATCCTCGCTATTCTATCGTTCCCGTTTTTGCAGCGCCGCTACTATGAGATCTTTCTCAAGGCACATCAGATCTTGGCGATTGCTGCAATCATTAGCATTATTCGGCATCTGCTGCCAACTTCAAATTTACAATTTCAATCTGCGATCGGATACTTGGCAGCTTCGCTGGCGATATTTGTCGCCCGTTTTTGCCTCATGGTCTTTCGCAATAAGAAGATGGGACGTCGATTCACTAGAGTTCTCATCAGAGAGGCGCATGGATTAGTGCACATGGAGGTACGGCTACCTAGACCACTCAAGGTCGATGCTGGCCAATATATCCTGGTGTGAATCCGAGTATCAATTTCTCGTCTTTTCTCCAGATGCATCCATTTACAGTGGCTTCCTGGTCGAGTGTTGCAAAGGACAAGCTCGGTCTTGTCATACAGCCGCGTCGAGGTATCTGTGTCTGAATGCCGGTGCTATTAGCCAGGAGCCACCTAGTCAGGAGAGACTTGCTTTCGTCAGCGGACCTTATGGACGAACCATTCCTGTTTGGGATTACAGAGGCGTGCTATTGGTTGCAAATGATTTCGGCATCGTCGCCTTGCTTCCATATTTGACCAAATTAGTGCATGGATATCGGCGCCGAAAGGGGTGCACAAGACGAGTCCACCTGGTGTGGCACACGAGAGAACTCGGTAAGTTCAAGCAGCAGACCGGTGCCGGATCCATACTCACCGTTGTCAGATCATATCCATTCGCTCCTGAAATTCTTGAACTACAACTTGGAGGAGGATCAAAGCTATGTTAGTTTTTCCATTGCCCCTGTCATATCTCGACCGCCAATAGTCCATTTAACTAAACTTGTTAATCTAGATGTTTACGATTTCGATCTTTTTCGAACAGGAGCTCATAAGCCGTCCTTCCGATTATCGCATTAGTATATATAATCACGCTCCAGATATGAAGCGACTCATCAGTAAAGTAGTATCAAAGAACTTTTGGGAGCCAGTAGTCCGCAAGAAGCACAGTGCTGTAGAACTGGGGGACGAAGACCAAAAGGAAGATGTAGATGAGAGCGCAATGCTTATTCTTGGTAAGTTGCCGCTCGAGTCACGTATGAAAACTGAATCGAGCTCACCAAGTACGAACTAGTGTCGGGATCTGGGAAGCTTCGTGATGAAATCCGAAAGCACGCCCAACCATACCTAGCGAAGGATGTTGTACTAAAGGAACTTGATTTTCAGCTCGAATGATCTTGTGGAATGCGAACCGGCTTTCTCGTACAGACGCATAACATTGCATTCTCTTGGACCGAAATGACAAAAAGGATCAACGGGAGCCCTTTGCAATGTCCTTGATTATTCGACGATTCTCGGCGGTCGCACATAGTCGTTGATTTGAGATGGATGTGTCGCATCTCATTGGATCTTGTCCCAGTCAGGTGCTTATCTTGTCATGTCGACTGATTTCATCAGAAACCTGAAGACTTTGCAATACACCAAACATCTTCGTGATTCCATTAGAATATATGCTTAGTGTTTGTTCTGCATCTTGTGCCTTTTGCTTCCACGACCGAGTCTCCTGCTGAGAAGCTCTGTAATTATCCTTCGTCGCCATCAGTTCTGATGCCAATACACGATTTCTTTCCGGGTACGAGTCCAGGAAGGAGACATAGTACCAGTCGCCGTCCTGCGTCTCGACGAAGCCTCCCTGGTGAGGGGACCCGGTGTGGGCGAGGGGCGCGGTGATGGAGCTGACCAGCACGCGCTGCTCGTACGGGCCGTAGATGCTCGCTGATCGGTACATCCACTCGGCCGTAGCGGGCTGCGTCGGCACGATCCAGTAGTAGCCATTGATCTTGTACAAGTGGCTGCCCTCGACGGCGGTGCTGCCGCTGGTGAAGACCTGCTGCGTACTGACCTGTGCGAGGCCGTCGCTCGACAGCTGGGCAACGTTGATGTTGGTGTTGCCGTACACGACGTACATGGTGTCGTCGTCGTCGATGAAGAGGCCGCAGTCGTAGTAGCAGGTGTCAATGACGGCAGCCTGTTGCCAATTCCACGAGTCGGCCTCGCCGCTGTTATTTCCGGCGTTGCTGCCAGACGAGGTGTAGACGTACGTCTTGGAGAACTCGATGCAGCCAATCCAGTAGAAGGTGTCGGTGGACGCGCGGTAGCGGACGCTGCTGGCCCAGATGCCCTTGACGTAGGCGCGGTTGTCGGCGTTGGGTAGGTTATAGTCGTCGCCAAAGTCGAGCGTTGGTACGCTGTGCGTGACGGGTGCCCAGTTCACCAAGTCATAGGACTTGTACAATGGCGCGCCAGGGGAATATGCGAATGTAGAGGTGGAGTAGTAGTACACATCTCCAACCCGGAAGACGTCTAGATCTGGAAGATCTTCATAGACGACGGGATTGGTAAAGGTTGAGCTCTGCCGTGGCTGATTGACGTGAGAAGCAGGCCATGCCGTGGCAAAGCCCCCAAGAAGAGCTGTAACGACGCTTGGGAGCAACATTGTTGAACCATACGATGCGAGCAGCTGTTCAGACCACCTGTAGATGCTGTCTCGAGCTTTCTAATGTTCTCCCCCATGTTCGTAATGAAAATCTTCTTATATAGAAGCAGCGGAGTGAAGAAAGGAGACTACATGACGCGCACCAATCACGACTGGTGCTCTTGTTATGATATAAACCAGGAGGGCGAAACTCCGCGTCAATTTCTTTGCATCAGTGAAGCTTTTCAGTCATTGGTGGAGTAACGTCAATGGTATAGGGATTTTCTTGGAAGAAGAAAGCAATGTGACCAATCACTACCACACCGCCGAAAGGGGGGGGGAGAACTTCAGGTTTTACTTCATTGAAAGATCCATTGTAAAGCCTCGTTTTCTCCAGGCTCGTCGGACTCTTTAGCTTATCGGGTAACTACCAAAAAGGATAAATTATCAACTTTAAAAACAACAAAACGTAAATATCAAGCAAGAATTGAAAGATTGTGCCAGACTCCAAGTCTGTGGAAACAAATGTACCCCCAGTGCTGATCTTATGCCTAGATGTTTCGATCCTCATTCTACAGAGTATAAGCACCTACCAGGTAGATCACTGACACAGCAAAGCGCCAAACACTCTCTGACCATAACACTGCCGCGTACACAAAACTGGGTCGTTGCCATTGGCTTTGCTGGGAGGGGAGTTCCAGATTGGTCCATCAGTTTGAGACGGACTGCTTAGCAGAGCCAGCACCGTTCCAGCTTTCCACGGCGATGACCTGGAAGTTTAGTGTGCCGAGGTTGAGACCAACGTTCTTCCAGGCGTTGAAGTGGTTCTCGATCGTGACAGTGCCGCTGGTACGTCCACTCTGGCGTACGGAAATATACTGGTTAAAGGTGCTGGTGCCCACGATGGACGGCTCGTTGACGCGCTGGTTCTCCCAGATCTCGTAGGTCCCACTGTCGGTGGTGACGGTGCCCTTCTGGGTGCCGGTCTGCGTGAAGCCGCTCGAGTCCTCGATGACATAATACTCTACAAGCGGATTCTCAGTCCATCCGTAGACGGACAAGGTGCCCAAGCCTTTAGTGACACTGAAAGAGCCGCTATAAGTAATGGGACTGCGGGCAAGAGAAAGAGAAAATGCGTCAGTCAAAATTGCGTCACATAAGTCGAAAGACAATGGAAGACATGGCGGCAGGAACTCACGAGGTGCTGCCGGGGCTCCAGCCAACGCCTACGACGAAATCCTCGGTGGTGTCAAAGGAGAGAGAGAACTCCCCGCTGGAATGGGTGAAGTCGACGGTGCCGCCCGTGATATAATCTTGCACATAGTTGGTACTACGGCCTTCGAGGGCTGAGACATTGCGTCGCGCGAGCATCAGGGGGTGGTCTGGGCCAAGGACGAAATTGTGAGGACCACGCCGCTCCACGTGGGCAGGGAGCACCTCGGCAGTCTCCGCCGTGGGACCCGCTAGGGCACGGGCAGCAGCCAAGAGGCCAAGAGTCACGCTGTAGAAGGCAACCATATTGAGAGGGTGGTAATGCGAACGTTGGAATGGAATACGTGAGAAGGCCAAGAGGATCAGAGTGGAGTGGGAGGGTGTTTTGCAGATTGTTGTAGCGTTTTGGCATCGCTTAGGCACATCTATTTATGTTCGAAAAAGGCGGTCCTTAAGAACAACAGAATCTCCCAATGCCGCTGACTCCGATACGGCACGACGACTTCGACAAGAACAGGCGGAGCATCACCTCAATTCGAAGTCGGCTATGACTCCGCACCTCATCAATTCGAGGTCGGCCATGGTTCGCGGCCTGCTGTGGTGTATTGCGCTTCTCTGCTCGTCACGTCGCTGGAGAGAAGGATCGACGTATTATGTAGGTGTAGCTTCACGTTAGTCACTTTTCGGTACCTTGTATGCAAGCATAATCTATCTGCGAGAAGCCCCAGCAAGCAGCATGGCTCTAGTACTAGGTGCCTCGCTGGATCGCTGCCAGAAACCCTGGCTGGCTGTATCCCAAAACCACCTAAAGTAAGTTGCTGCACGCGCGGTAAGGCACCTCTACCCAGGTTATCTTCCTGTCGGCGGTAATCTGTACCTTACCTGAATATTTCGGTATGTAGCAGGCAGGCAGTCCCCCTCCAGTTTTAGGCTAAAATGCGAGGTTATTAATAGAGATGCCCGCACTACATGGCCTAGCATTTTCCGTCGACAATTTTCGACTTTGAGCAACCCGATATCAAACCAGCAACCAAACTTGGCAAGGGACGGGACGTGGTGCCACCTTTGCATTTTTACTACATAACTGGTGGAATTAAAGACCAATTCCACCCGTTTCCTAGTGCTGGCTTAGGTGCCGGTAAGTGGAGCTGATCCCGGGGGCAAAAGCCTTGAGGCTCCCCGACCCCTTTACTTTCATTTGGCCATCAGCGCTATTTCAAGGTGCAAAAATTGTGTGCAAAAGGGGAACAAAAAAATATAGAACACCGGGAATTCCTTAGTCGTCATCGATCTGAGAACCAATCCAGCGGCCACAGGAGATGTCTACCTTGGTGAAAGTGGCCTGTTTTCTCGATAGCTTGTGACACGGTAATTGTCAAATGTAGGGGAACTATATCGGTCTGTTCAGGAGCAAATTGAGTGATGTATTAATGCATGTTCTATCCTAACTAGGTGATACGCTTTGCGTGCTTATTTTGGTGGTACGGGGTATTCCCCGGGGGTTCCATGGTGTGCTGCCGCACACCCCCCTGATGTGCTATAACACTTTTATAGCACACCACATCTGACAATAATTGTTACAACTTGCTAACTGCGGCATCTCTTGCACGCGGGTCGTCCCAGCGTCCTTCAATCTTCACACAAATGGCACTCAACCATTTCACCGCATGGGGCATTCTGATTCTGGACTCGATGGGCACCGTGTGCATGGTAGAGCTTTATCCACAATTTTATCGATTACTGCGGAGCGTCTCCCCCAATGTCTCCTAGATATCCATTTCTCTCCTGCAATTGGAACTCGTCAAACCAACTCCACAAGATATCATCAAATTCCACAGCACGTGGCAGATGAGGTGCTGCATTCACCTTTGAAGTGAAAAAGGGGTTTTCCATCCCTTGCTCAAGTTGGTCCCGCGATGATGATGCTTCAGGCGAAGAAGTCATACCCAGAGTAGACGCGATTGTTAAAGATCTTGACCCCACCAAGGCCGTGGCCTCCTTCTGTAGTTCATCAAGTAAAGCACAATACTTGAAATTGGCTGCGTTATGTTGAGAATAGGCTTGCAAACTGGAATGAGCTTCTTGAGCAAGAGTCAACATCCCCACCTCGCCATCATCGAAGGGAAGAGGCGAATGTAATGTCTGAAGGCAATGAATGTACAGGATGGATATCGCGTTGAAGGTTACGTTCTGGGTGAACCAATACGTAGTTGCCTGTTGCCCTTGTCTGTGGAAGTCAATGAACTGACGTGCGAGTTTTTCCGACGCGCCAAGGCAAGCTGTTCTTGAGGCCTGCAATGCGTCATCTTCTACTTGACTAGTTTGAGGACGCAGAGGACGCAACAACAGTGGCCTATTGACCATAATCATGGCATGCAGGTAGAACGTCCGAACACAGATAGCTTGACGCTGAAATTTGGGAATGAGACTCGATGGCCTCACATGTCCTGATAGATGTGGCGGCAAAGACGACTGCCATGTCTCGAGTGCACGTTGGTTCCTTGAGATGGTCTCGAAAAGCATGCTTTGATTTGTCTGCCTCTGCGCAGTGATGGCATTGGCTACTATTTTCGAGAGGAAAATGTGATGCAAGGTGGCACTCAACCAGCAATCTGTTGCCTCCCTCGTCAACTGAGCCTCTTCAGTTAGTGTTTCATCGTCAAGTTCCAGGGGAAGTCGTTGTGCAGACCAGTCATCATTGACGAGGGTAGGACGACTCATCGCAGTACTGATATACTTGTCCGTGGCATATACGCACCAAAAGGTACGCGATACTAGTTGCTGGTGTAGCGATCTTTCATTAGAATGTGAAGGTCGGTGAAAATTAAGCGCCCACACCAATTGTACCACGGTCCCAAATGTAAACCAGGCCTGGTTGGGTCGCGAACATCCGAGGAGGTGATGTACTTGTATCAGTCTTGCTTGAACTGACTCTATAGTTGGTCGACCCCTTTCACAATCCAAGTGGTTCATTGCCATTTTATAAAGGTGATCGCTGGCTACCAAGCCTTTTGGTAGACCAAGTTGCGCAAGCTCTCTTTGGGAAAGGTGACTTCCTCCATGCGAAAGAACGAGCAAAGCAATGCATCGCTTTTGCGGTGCGAGATCGCAGTTTTGCGTAGTATGGAGCTGTCTTAGCCATGACCTGATGGTAGGGATATGGAGGAAATGGTAGGTTACCATCGCCTTCTCGACGTAGACATCAACGAGATGCGAGATAAACTCCCAGGGAAGCTGGTTGAAAGGCAAGGACGCCTTATCCACGCTCTCATTTGCGCAAGAGACGGCATCTCCGTACGAGAATATGTTGGCCTCCACGTTTTCGCTAGCCGGATGTTGTTCGGCATGGCGTGTGTCCCCAGCGCCTAATCGTAGGCGCGCCTGGTCTAACCAAGAGTATGGAAACGACGGTTCAAGTAGACTGTTTGTGAAAGTTGTCCTACAGAGGTCTTGATCCTCATAGCGCGATCGCTGTGGTTCGCCGTCAACTGCCTGAGACGACTGCCCCGTCCTTCTAGCAGCAAGAACGGAGTCTGATATAGAGTGAGCATCTATACGGTGGCGAGCAATGCCCTCGGTGGGCTCGAGGCTGTGGTCTGCACGAGTGGCCGAATTAGAGGGTGGATGATTTGCGAGAGTGACTGTGCCACAATGCGATCCATCCTAAATTGTCGAGAAATCAGATTAGTGATTATAGCTAGGTAGCGATGGCAAGGATAGAACACTGTGCCTAAACTGTAGAGTATGTACGCACAGGAAAGGGACCACCGGACGCAGTCCCAGGATTCTCAATTACAGGCGGCATCAGGCACCGCTTGTTGAGTCGGCAACAATGCGTGCAGGGCCAAACCTTTGAGCAGCGCTTTTTGTGCTTTCTACAAGCATCGCATGCGCTGCGCCTACCCCTGTGTGATAGCATTTCATGGTTTGCACTCCGGAAGACACCGCTGCGGTAGGAGGCTGCTTGGGCAATTGTGTTTCCGCTACATTACACAGCGTACGGACGAGAAGGCGCAGGACTCGTGGGGATGGAAGAAAAGTGCAGCAAAATACATGTAGCCTACTGGGTTAGGTCGAATATGTAGCAGATCAATCTTTTCAACGAGCCGTCTGTGGGGGAATCCATTCCGTCCGTGGGCCCAGCCTACGTGGGGCGCATGCATGACGCGATACCTGCTGTACATAACCGCCTAACCACCTAGTCAATATCTGGGCAGCTTATTGTGGAGCTCTACTTTCGGCATTCTAAGTACTACCCAATCCATGTAACCTAGAACAATGTCTGTTACCCAAGTGAGGATATCTGTGTGGACGAATTCCACTGTTGTTGATACTCGAAAATTGAGCGCGTGAACGACCAGCGGCAGACGTGGCGAGATGTCAGTGAAGCGGACATTGCCATATATCGGATTGCCTTCTATCGCGCTATATATAGCCTGACTGTTATACGAAGTTTCTTCTTTTGGTCTGCTAGTGCAGTGGGCAGAGCGATACCTGTACTGCATCACAGAAGGTTGATTGATCAATACTTGATAGTCATTAGTTGGAGGAAACTCACATCGTGAGTGCACCCACCGGTGTACGCTTAGAGTTCATCAGGAATAGCTAATTATGCGTACATTGATAACAAGTTTATCTAGAAATGATCTCTATCATCATCCGCCACATTCTTGCTGTTGTGAAATCATGTAACCCAGGATCGGACCAATGACCACCGAACCAGCCCCAGGCGTGCCGGACCAGGACTCTGAAACAATCAGAAGCTGTGCTCAGTCTATATGGGAAATTTGAAATCGACCGCGGGACCGCCCGCTGCCCCAGTGCCTTCTGTTCTCTTGTTGTGATGAACAAGCACGAATCTGAGTACCGTGGTGCAACCTAGTGCAAGAACGATGGCGCCACTGCAAACACTCATTGCCAGCACATACCGGGGCGCCATCTGGCTTTGGAACATAAAGCTCGCGTAGATACTGCTGGAGTTTCCAAACGCAGTAATGAGAGCCATGGCCGCAGCTCGTTTTGCCAGAGGCCTCCTCACTGTGCTTGAGATCCATCCTAAGGCGATGACAAACCCAGGGTATAAACCGGAGAGCATTAGGATCATGCTCAAATACCGAGGTGCAACTGACTCGGTCGTGGCTGCAATAATGAAGCCAGTGACGGCAAAGCATAATGGAATAGTAATGTGCCAGTAACGTTCAGCTACACGGTCGGAATGCCATGCGTTGAGACATGACAGGACAGTTGCTATAGCGTAAGGTGGAACAGTCAGGAAAAGAGACCTGACCTTGCCGTATCCCAAGGTTTCAACGACAGACGGGAAGAAGTTGGTGATCGAAGCAGCAAATATTATGAAAAAGAGGAGAAACATCTGATAAAGTTAGCGAATAAACTTCCAAGGGAGGTGCCAGGTCAGTATGTATATACCAGAATCCATGTCTTGATATCTTTGACAGCCATGAATAAACCGTCCCAAAAATGCTGCCCAGGGCCCTCATCTTGGTCCTTCCACCAGTTTCATGCACCAAACGCCACGAAGCGTACGTTTTCTCTTCCTCCGACAGCCACTTTGTACTCGATGGCAAATCCGCGAGTAGGAACATGGCACACACAGCGACGGCCACTGTAGCGGCGCCTTCAATAATAAATAGCCACCTCCACGCTCTGAGGCCCTTGGTGCCATCGAGACCCCCAATCACTCCTGCGCCAATAAGGCCGGAGAATGCACCAGCGATAGTCGAGCCGGAATAGAGCAAGGAAATCCTGAAGGCTAACTCTTTTCTCGTATACCAAAGGCTGAGATAAAACAAACAACCTGGGAAAGAAGGAGCCTCAACAAAGCCAAGAAAGAATCGCGTCGCCAAGAGGCCCCCATATCCTTGGGCTCCTGCGGTTGCGGCAGAAATGGTTCCCCAGGCAATCATAACGCAGGGAAGGTAGATTGACGGTTTTCCGAGCCTATTGAGGACAAGATTACTTGGCACTTGCATGAGAATATACCCTACGAAGAGGATAGATACACCTAAGTTCTCTCTCAATTGATTGTACTTGTTGGAAAGACTTGATTTTACCCACATGTTTGGTATTGGGAGCCTCGGAGATCCAGATCTTCAATAACCCCGCCTAGTCGAGCCGATGCAATATTGTTGCGATCGATATAATTAAGAAGGTACTGAGTATCACCGTTTTATTATTCCCAGACTCTAACAACAAAAAAACCAAAATCGTATCACGCACCATTACGATGATAGCTGGCATCAGTCGAATGTCAATCTTTTGGACCAATCTCTTTTCTAGTTGCCTGGTTTCGACGGAGCTTGTTGACCAAAGACAGGCTGGTATATTTTCTCGATTCTCAACATGAGCTAGATCTTCCGCGGAGGCCGCGCTAAGGACATGTTTCTTTTGGATTTTTGACATTTGTGTGATTACGGTGTAGTCGTGCTGCGAAGAAAATTATCGAAGAAGCTGATGAGTTCAAGGCTGTGAATAGGCCTGGGGTACGAGCTTTTATCAAAGTCATCGATATTGGCGACATGGCTTCCTAAACGTATGATCTCCGCAAACAAATTAGGGGCTAGTAGATAAACTCTGGGGTTCTGGGGTGGAGTGGATCTCTCGGCGGATCGGAAGCGGATCGGAGTCGGAGTCGGATGTGGGAGCGGCGATAGAGTCGGAAGCCAAGCCTGAATCCATGTTGATCCCGCTTTGCTAGTGACTGAAGAACATGCATCAAACCGTCCCTGTATAGAGTTTTGGATTGGTCTGAACCTACGTTCGTCAACCAAATCACGCGATTTTCCTCTATCACCTAGTGTAACGAAGTCGGTGCAACTTCAAACGTGTCATAGTTGACTTGCCTTTCAATACGCTAAATCCACAATCATAAATGTGTTGGGAACACAATGGAGGGCGATGACGTTACATCTCCGATCAGGTTTCCGTGCAGTAAACAACATAAGCCACTCGGGATAGACCGAGCATCGGAGTGTCGTATTCATGTGATCGAGTGCCAGTAAATTGCAGCTTGTGACGGACCATTTAGAGATGAATATTAAAATCGTTTTGTTCCCAAACCACGAAAGCTTTTGTTCGCGTCTATTATATTTACTTGTCTATGCCAACAAATGCCACTCCATAATGTATAATTCAATCGAGTGTTGGATGCCGCAACCGGGCCTAACGGCCATTTGTGCCTTGTTTTTGGCCATAGTCTTTATTTTAGGTAAAGGAATCACCCTATTGATCACGTTCATTTTCTTTAGACTGGTCGCTCACTTCAGTACAGGATTCTGCTGGACTTACCGGACTCGAGGCATCTTCGCGTCGCGCTCAGCAAATAAGAAATTTATCCCTGGTCCTCAAGGAAAACTGTTCACGGGCAGCGCATATGAATTGCAGATCAAAGGCGCTGCCGGGTGCAAGGCCTGGTATTCTCTTTACAAGCGTTATGGGCCAGCATACGAGATGACCATCCCGTTCTTCCGCCTCCACATTATCAATCATCCTGCGTATCTCGAGCATATCCAGAAGACTAACAGCAAAAATTACATACGCGGAGCATTTACCCGCAACGTTTTCGGAGAACTTCACAGAACAGGTATCTTCGTCTCTGACGGCAAGCAGTGGCAGATGCAGCGCAAAACTGCGACTAGAGCTTTTACCAAGCAGAATTTTGAAAATCACATCACGAAATCTGTGCACTACTGGCTCGAAATTCTTATGGCTCTACTATCCAATTTAGCAAAAGCCCAGATCGAATTCGACTTCCAAGAACTCATGGGACGCTTTTTATTTTGTCTTTTTCTTCGGATTGCGTTCCACGAAGATAACCTGACTCTCGACGTCATGTCCTCCAATCCTGAATGTCTCAAAACCATACCTGAGTTTGTTGACGCTTTCGATAAAGCCACTAGCTGTACGTATAACTCCTGTTATATTTGTTTAGGTTTGCTGCAACATCATCTGTTTCAGGCTATAAATTTATAATATTCAGCCAAAGATTGCTAATACAACGGATCATAACAGTGTTCGATCGACGAAGGCGCGACCCCATCTGGAAGATTACTGAGCGTCTCTCGGGAGAAGACAAGATCACTAAACGGGCGGTGAAGCTGTTCTACGAAAAGATCGACGGTCTTGTGAAAGAGCGCATAGACAAACTGGACCACGGATACACGCGCAATCCGGAAGATGGCGTTGATCTTCTCGATCTTTTCCTCCAGTCAACGAATGACCCATATTCACTAGGTGGCATGGTGTTTGCATTCTTGGTTGCTGGCCGTAAGTGTTGGTGTTTCCACTGCCCAATGTTGATCTAACAATACGCAGGTGACACTACCGCATACTCGACTTCGTGGCTAATGAAGGAGATATTTCACGACAGCAACAAGTCACTCAATGCTGTGGAGAGAATCCGTACTGAAGCCAAGGAGCTGGAATCGACCGCAGCCTTTCTAACCTACGGGAATGCATCAGTATGTTACTCCTACGCTGAGAGAATTTGGTTGTTCCCACGCTCTCCCCAAGCTAATAGACCATTAGAAATTGCGTTTTTTGAATGCTATGTGGGATGAGACCTCTCGACTCAATACTGTTTCGCCTGCAGGGCAGATGGAGGCCGAGAATGACGACGTCCTGCCTGCGGTGCCTGAGCTCAATATGCCTCCGCGTAAGATTAAAAAGTACGTTGACAGCCCCGCCAGAAGAATTTTCTGACACAAAATGGAATAACTAATTGCATTTCTATTATTTTAGAGGGGATATCGTCAGCTATCAAAACTACGTTCTGGCACGGATGCCAGAAGTCTGGGGGAAGGATGCTCACGTTTTCAATCCATTCAGATGGTTCGACGAAAACGGTAAAGGGATCTCTCATAGTCCCTTCAGTACGTTTTTATGATCATTGCACGGAATTTCGAAGTTGAGGCTCATCTGTTAACGAGTTACAGAGTACCATTCATGGAACGCTGGACCACGGAGCTGCCTCGGACGAGCTCTGGCTACTTATGAAGGCATCTCCATCAGTACGGCGATAATTCAGAGGTTTGACGTTATTCTCTCTGATACGTCTAAAACCTATGAGCCACTGGCTGCAATGAATATGGTAACAGTTGATGTTTTTGCTACCACTTTACTTCCGTCTTGGAATCATCCATCTGACTGTAAGAAATTTGCTAGGGCATTCAAGGAGGTCTCTTCATGAGGATCAAAGAAAGAGCTTAAATGCATACCGAACCATGTTACGCTCAATTTCGCAAATGGGGCAAACCTCGATGGATGTTCGTTGGTATGATGGCAAAACATGGCAAAACCGCCAACGCCATTTACCTCTTGCTGAGTTTCTGCAAATATGAGACATATTTTTACGGACAGTCAGCCAACTATGCGGCGAAGATTGATGATGTCTTGTACATAACATTAACTCTTCTTATCGTCAGGTAGTTTTCGTGAGAGGGCTTATGATACGTCTTTCACCACGATTGTATCTCCGCATCATCAGATATCAGCTCTACAGGTCTCCTTTGAAGCGAGCGCGAATACGGCTAGACACCAGCTCCTGGCCCATGTCAGCAACGTGATGCAATCGAAGCTCAACGCTGCTTCTGCTTTCATAAGTGTTTTTCAAATACGACTAGTCACCTGTCGAACTAGTCTATTGTTCATGCGGCATTTCTGGGTACAGCACAAGTGCGAAAGCCGCATGCGTGATAAACAGCTGTGCTCTCGTACAGGTTCTGGGCGGTATGGTCTCCGCAAGCTGGGTGTGGAGACAGGATCAGACTGTACTGAGTGACTCGGGCATAGGGAAGAATTTCCGTACTAGGTAAGAGGCGGGCCGCCCCCCTGTACTACGCAGTACACAGTAGCTCATGAATGTAGGGCAGTTGTGCCTCTTTTGGTAGAAAACTCCGATACGGCCAGCCAGCCCTTCGACTTCACATCCAACGCCAATTTAGCGTTCACAAGCCGCTGTATGCGTGAGAACTACCCAGCAGGAATAGTAGCACTACTGTATTAGACCTGCGTCACCAAGATTCCGTATCAACGAACACCGCAATGCCCCGAGCTTGCAGCACAGCGCATGAGACCCTACAGGTTTATTACGCAGACTAGATGTAAATGTAGCATTTCGTAGGCAAATTGTATCAGCACTACGTAAGACCGAAAGGTTAGATGCAGAGTGCTGTGTGACTACTAAAGATCCCAGAAACTTTTGAGTCGGTCTCTGACCTTCAAACATGGCCAACCCAGGTGCATTTCTGCCTCAGTCACCATTCGTAGAAGCTGAGTTGTTTCTGTAGAATCGCTAAATAGTTCGCCACACATGGCGATAACCATGCCGACAGTCAACCGTGCCGGCATATATTCCGGATTTGACTGTGCGATGCCACAAATGATTCGCACCGAGTTTCGTATTTCATTTTCCTGTGCTTGTATTAAACAAGCGCGCCCCAAACCTAATCTTGGTGGTGCTCGAGGATCATGACTCAAAAGCAATATGCGACATAATTGCAGGTACTGCTGGGCAGCAACAGGGCAGTCGTGAGAGTAATAAATGAGTGGGAGAGCATGACCAGAGCTTTCTGTCACTCCGGCTCCCCACTGGTCTTCGTCGACCCGCAAACGGAAGTTCTTATCAAAGACATGGTTGATAGGCTCGAAAGAAGCAGGCTTACTTGTGTTCCACTCGTGTAGATATTGATGCAGCCGATCCCACTCAGCAACGTCCTTGGGCTTTTTTGTGTACGTATAATTTGTTACTCGAGCGGCGTGGACAATTATTCGATGGGTCCAGATGGCCTCGGAATTCGGCTTCGAGCCGGTGGCCACATTACAGTCGTTATTACAATAGTCCATTATACCCTCCACAATCGGGCGCATGGTCATGTTCGCGACGAAGATTTCTTGGCGGAGGGCGACAATAATGGCTGCGTGGCTGAAGCTGCTAGTCTCAATGTTGCCCTGCTTGATGCGTAAGATGACGGGTGCTGAGACCGCGTGCACAGCGATGCTGTGAGAATGTACGGGCTCTTATAGTCTTTTCGTTAGTATGAATTTATGATAGCATTGCAGTGTTGCCGTTGGGCATGTTATCAACACTCTGCTACAGTGGCGATACACGATACAAGGTTTTCGGAATTCTTACCTGTCATTTCCTCTAAAAGTCGCAATAGCATCGCTGACGCCAAAAACCCATCCCCTAGGGCTGTTGTTTGGTCGTTCAAGCTAGGGATCAACACCTCTAGACAGCGCCTCTCATAGAGATGAGACTTATGATTTCCGATGCCCATTGTGAGTTCTCGATGCCTGGCAGAAATGGCCAATACAGCGTACAGAATCGTGGCATCTGTCGTGATGGCAGATTGCACATGAGTCTTGAAACTTGTGTGAGGGTCACAATAATCGAACTGCCTGGTTTAGTATATGAGTTTCAACAAGGTGTCAGCGTAAAGGGGTAATGTGCTCACCCAACCGACCAGGACTGTGAGAAAATACTTGATTAACTGCGCTTCTTGGGTCTGCAACGGCCACAAAGTTTGTAGGTTCGAGCTCTCCTTCGTAACAGCAGAAGTATTCCTTAATGGCCCAACACAGAAGTGTGTATGCAGTCCTGTACCTGTATGGTCCAAGGCAGGATAGTCACCTTCGCCCTGGTAATTATGCGACTCGATACGGCGTGGATTCGGTGACTCGACCGCCACGTCTGCTCTGATCATCACGTCATCAGCTGCTATTTGATTGCTTTCCTCGGCCACGGCGGCGTCTTGGTTGGACAAAGACGTTTCGTATACGTGTTTCGTCGGCGGCAAGGCATTACCAGGATTGGATTTACGAGTGATGAGGTCTATCAGTTCTGAGCGCAGCAGATTGCCGGTGTCTCCAGAAGCTGCAGGGCCGAGCGCAACACTACCCTGGGTGCTGTCATTAGATACGGAGGTATCCGGCTCCTTGGTCACGTGTAACTTCGGGACCTTTGTCTTAGTAGAATGTTTGCTCGACCGATTGCGCGGCTTCTTCCCGAGTTGGCTGAAGCGAATCTGCAGCTCATCACGGCCGCCGCCTCGACAGGTCGTGCCTGCTCTCTCACAGCTGGAGCACGAGCTGTCGTTGGAGCTGATATCGCCTAAGGATCATACGTTCAGCCTTGTGCCAGAGGCAAGTCGACCGGACTAGGGGAAAGCCCGGTCGAGAGTTTTTCTTACATCGCTGATGCCGCACGCGGCATCGGTGGCTGTGGTTCAAGCAGTCAGCAAGCGAATCGAGCCTTGGGGTTAACATGAGAACCAAATACCAAGAACGGGCCATCAGTCCAGCCCAAAGCAGGACAGATTCTCTTCGCTATCGTACGTGGCCAGCCAGGCCGAAGAGAATCATTGAGGAGCGCAAATAGAGATAGACAGAGATTGCCCGTCTGTCATGTGACACACGCATGTCCCCACAGCAATGCTCACATATGATTGGTAGGTGGGTAATTGGCCACTGTCAATTGAATCGAGATCGCGTTAAGGACAGCTGCAAGCTTCCCCGCATCGTAGATGAAGATCTCGGATTTCATTCCCCCCAAGTTTGATGCAGCCAAGACACCAGCCAGAGCCGACCTTTCAACGAACGCCCGAATCCAGTCGACTGAGTTTGGCTGATTTTGTGGAGATAAGTTTGACCCTAGCTAGATTCAGCAATTTTGTCCGCCACATCGATCACCGGAGCAAAGGAGAAAATTGCCGTGCATGGTTAGAAGCCAAGCATCCACGGTGCTACCACCGAGTCTCCCCGTGAGATTTATCTCTACACAACACCTGCGAAGATAAAAGGTTAGTTCTGAAAGCCTACACGCCATTCACGCCATTCGCGCCATTCACGAACGAAGCTACGAAGTTCACTCTCACAACTTAGCATCAATTTATGACCTTGGGTTCGATTTCAAAACTTCGCAACTGCTCAAAAACACCGAAGCAGGAAATTCGTTTATGCCAGAAATACACTCACTGAGCGACACGATGCCATCCAGCACGCCGCCAAAACTTCCCGACTTGTATGTCAATGACGGCCAATTACCACTGGGTATGACTGGTCTCCTGAAGCCTACTGATCCTTATTCGGCATCTGTTGCGGAAATGCGTGAGTCGCTAGCCAGAGATGGGTACCTCTTTCTCAAAGGACTGCTGCCGCGCGAAGATGTCCTACGGACGAGAGAAAGATATTTTGACATGCTGTCCCCTACTGGCATTCTCAAGCCTGGGACATCCGAGATGGATGGTATCTTTGACGCGTCGAAAGACCCTGGTGATTACCCTGGGTTCGGCACTGGAAAGCCAGGCACTGGTACTGCTCTATCGGACCAATTCATGACACTTGCCCTGCAGTCACATTCTCAGTCTTGGTACAAGGATGACTTCTGCAAGCACCCTGCCATGATTAGCTTTGTTGAAAAGCTTACAGGTTGGGGCAAGAATACGGGCAGTCTCGACCGGACTCTTCTCAGAAACAACGTTCCTGGAAACAAAGCCATCGGTGTGCACTACGACTATATATTTCTGCGTCATGGGGACGATTCTGTGATCACTGCATGGATTCCCATCGGAGATGTGGAAGTGGAAGGCGGAGGTTTGATCTATTTGGAGAAGGGTATGTTTTCGCGATCGGCTTTACTAATCGTTCCCATACCTGGGAACTTCTTGCGCCACGTACTAAAGCTAGTTGGCAGGTCATGAACTGGGGAAGCATATCGAGCATGAGTTCACTCAGAGTGCTATATCCTCTGGTATGACCGAGGAACAGGCGAGGAGCGCATTCAACACTAACATGATGTCGGGTGGCGTTCTGGACAGTGGTCCCATTAGTTTTGGTACAAAGTATCAACGAAGGTGGTTGGTTTCAGCATACGAGGCTGGGGACGTTGTTCTACACAACTCTTATATGGTTAGTACACCTAGCAGTCCTGACTTTCTAACAACATGATTTAACTAGATTTGCAGATACATGCATCCACAATGAATTACGACAAGGAAAATCGAATTCGACTTGGGACAGATTTGAGATTTGTTGACACGAGCAAAGTTTGGGACACAGTGAGTCTTGTAGTACCCACTGCAGCGGGGCTCTGAAACTGACCGTACATTAGCGATGGGCGAAAGTATATGAAGACGGGGATGGACTGTAGAAATCTATAGTACAAACACTGTTGAATTAATCTTGTACATAGACTGTTGCAATACATGGTAAATAATTTAAGCAACCAATCCTTCTCTCTGCCTATATAACATAATGCTGGCACGAGTATCAGAATCTGTCGTGCGCACACTCACGTTAAACACTGAAAAATTTGGCCTTATCCATGTTTGTAAGCAAGTACGTGATGTAATTTTGCTGTGCATTGCTAGTAGTTCACGACCATTGAGCTTGGATATATTTGTGCCAAAGTTTAACTCTGCCAAATTTAAGAGACGCAGGGATAGTCGAACATGATACCTCCAATTTTAAAGTGAAAAAACTGTCTAGAAACAATTTTTCCAAGCGAAGTGCTTCGCTATCAGCTAAGTCGCCATGGCTCTGTGCTGCTCCCAATGGATGATATGGAAACGGCCTGTGGAGGTACCAATCAGCTTACGAATCGACAAGACTCAATGAGGCGTAGATTTACCCGTATTCTGGCACCCAAGTGATCACTGCATCATTGTCACTTTGCTGTCGCAATTCGATAATGCGCAGCCAGAGCTGCTCAAAAAAGTTCCTTTCTTGAAGGCCAAGTTCGTGGGGTCCGGACACTGGCTGGATTGGGTAGTACCTATACGTGTGTGTATGTGGTAAACCTAGAAATGAAAGATGCAAAACCAGTTGTCAGCTACTATGGCAATTAGAGCTAAAAGAACTGGTGCCAGAGCAAACTTACATGACCGCTAACGCGCTTCAGGATAGCCCTATCTTCTTCTGCTCGGTCCAATAATCGCTCACAGACCAGAACCCAATGAGAGAAATCTCCAGTGAGGCGAAGTCTATCGAGGTTTTGATGGTTAAGTAGGACCTTGGGCGATGTGATAGCTTGAAGACCTACTCAGGTACTCTTTGAAGAACATAGTCCGTCACATACGGGTTGTATATTGATCGGTTTCGATGCGTCTCTTGGCAGACCACAGCTTCGAGGCCCATTTCTCGATCGATCTCCAACGTTCTGTGATAGAAATACACAGATTCGTCCCATGACCAAAAGTCTCTATGCAATTGAATGGTTACATCAGCGTGAACAAAGATTTGCACGTGGTAGTTGCATGCTTGCATCAGCGATAACTTAAGGCTTAAGGATACGACTTAAGACCCAGACTGTGCATTAATCCTCACGGGACTAAGAATACGAGCGGTGCACAGCTGCTCCCGGTAGAATGAGAGGTGATGATCAGGAGTCAGATTAATTGGTCGCGGTCCGAGATATCGGGGCCACTCGCTGAAGATACTAGATAGTATTATGGTCAGTGAGTACTGTGCAATCAACGGGATACTAATGTCTTACGTAACGCTGATCACGAAATTTACATCATCGCGAAGCTTCCGTAGAAGTTCAAGCTGCTTTTGCGACATGCCCCAGTGATCAAGCTCAACCCCGTCTGATGCGTCAACCCCGTCAGCTTTTCTTTTACCCATGAATAGCTTGGAAGAAATGGAGAGGCACGATTTTGTTATACAATGATGCACTTTTATGGCCGGGGGGTGATGAATGTATGAAAATCTTCTCACTGTAGCCATGGTCCCTCCACCTAATCAAGTAATCCTTCCAATTTTGCAAATCTTCTCCGGGCTGGTATAGTCGTTACATTAGTATAATCGTTAGATTTAAGCACAATGCTCGATTTTGACATCTTGCTTATCTGCACCTGGCACACCCGGTGTCCTGTTTTCGTCCAAAAAAGCACGATCCCCAAACGCCGTTGCGATTTCTTCCAAGGTATGTTGCGCAGTCTCCACGTATAAAAACTTAACCAAAGCCGCAGAGAACAAACAGAACCCAAGGATTAATATGTAATAATAACCGTTCATAGCGGCAAATGCCGAAGGAGAAGACATGCCGATAATAAAGTTGAAGAGCCTGGAAAACAGTACATATTAGTCCCGTTTTGTAAATTCCCGGAGGAAAGTTTTATTTTCTTTGGATCATAACACTCTTACCAATTCGACGTTGTAGCCAGAGCTACACCCTTGCTTCTCACCGAGAGAGGGAATACTTCAGCTGGTAATAACCAAGGCATGGGACCCCACGTGGCGCCGTATATCGCGTTGTAAAGGATAACAAAAGAGAACATGCCGTTAGCCCTAGTCAATGGCGCGAGGTTCTCGCTTTGGGTAAAGGCGCACATGATCGCCAGGCACGCTGCCATGCCACAGCCTGCGATGGTTATCCATGTTAGCAGAGATATTCCCGCCTGATATCCAATTTTCCCGATCAGGCAGTTGCTCACCTCCGTATATCAAAAGCGGTTTTCTTCCCCATGAGTCGGCTAGCCACCAGGTCGGCACGGTGGCAGCAATGTAGATGAGTGAGTTTGCTGCCGTGTAAAGCAGCGATTTGGCGGTATCGAAACCGGCACTGGAGAGCGTGCTAGGTAGATAAAAAGATATGACGTTGATGCCATTGAGCTGTGCAAACATTTGGGCCGTGACGGCCATGAGTGTGCGTCTTCGGTATCGTGTAAACATGTGCTAGAAACAATCCAGCTGTTAGTGGGCAGGTACACCGAAAATCGTCACGATACATACCTTCCACGAATCTTGTTTGACCTCCTTCTCATATGCCACTGCCTGTTGAATCTCATTGTAGACGTGTTGGACGTCTGCATCGTCTTTATTCCCGTTGGCGTGTAAATCCGCCAAAGTTTGCAGACACTCTGTGGGGAATCCATTACTGGCAAGCCATCGCGGTGTCTCGGGAAGGATGAAGGACATGAAAACCAGGATGGCCGCCAAACCCATTTGGATATAAAAGGGTCCACGCCACGATTCGACGCTGGGGACGAGAAAGTAGAAGCCGTAGTTCACCCAGCAGGACAGGGAGTAGCTAGCGATCAACAAGCTGTATTCGATTCCCACCATAAGTCCTCGCTAGTTCCTTTAAATCAGTCCCGTTGCTTAAAAGGCTCCCGTGTGAGCAGGCGAACTTGCGAATCAAACGTACTCGATGTGGCCGTGCTATTTCTGTTTGAATTATCGGGACAGTCATAGACAAGACGCCTACAGCGAAACCTTGCAATGTTCGACCGCAGATGAAACACGCCAGGCTGGGCGCGAAAGCCTGTATAATGGCAGTACCCAAGTACAGGAAGCCTCCCAGTCGGACACATCGCTTACGGCCGAGGAGGTCACAGAGATGTCCCGATGCGAAGGCAGTCAGAGCCGCGGCTACCTGAAGACAAGCAACGGTGATACCTGTAATCAAACAGCAATAAGCGGTCTGTCCAAAATGCTGGAGTAATCGAGGGTCAATGCATACCGATTAGAGTTGTGTCGACATTGTCAGTGCTACCGTCCGCTCCACCGTGGTCACTAAATAATGTGCTAATCCACACAGGATTGACAAGCAAACCTGCCATGATACCTAGTCTCGTTGAGTTTCCAGAGGTGTCATATCAACCAAACAAAACGACAAACCTTGATCATAGCCAAATAAGGCATCGCCTAGGGAACCAAAGACGGACGTCAAAATCAGCAGTGGCCGACCACGTAACCAATCGGGATATCTTGGATTGTAGGATGTTCTGGTCAAGACTCTTTCCAGGCCGTTTCGAGTACGTTCATGATCGATACCTTGACCTGGTGAAGCAGCAAGGACGGGACTCCCGTCTGGGAGGGACTTTGTGGTCATGATGACAAAAAGAAGATGATGTCAAGCGATGGGAAGCACAGATGATGGCTCGCTTTGGGAAGAGACGTCGAGACACAGGGTTCTTATACAAGACTTCCGTCACCAGGTAGTACAGAAAGCACAGTTGGGGTAATCCCCACAATTCTTCACAAGTGCATAAATCGACTTGAAGACAAAATCTGGGGATGTCTGGGGTCTCCACAGAGCCGCTTGGCTGCTAGTAAGTGTTGGCGTTAGGGAAATTTTGCCTTAAATGGTAATAAACCCCGATCCAGCTCAGCTCGGATCCAGCCTCAAGTTTCGGGTCAAATTATATCGCATTAGTCTCTTTAAGTATACGCGCCACACCCTGGAGTCCGTATTGAAAACATACTCTTTACATTTGAAATTCTACGGAACTGTTACGAACATACACCCTTGCCGCCCAAAGACAATGCAAAAAAATAGAGACACGGCCACGGAGTCGGTCCTAAGGACAAGGACAGTTAGTGTCAAATGTGGGGGACTGTATCGGTTTGTTCAGGAGCAAATTGAGTGATGTATTGATGTATGTTCTATCCTGACTAGGTGGTACGCTTTGCGTGCTTATTTTGGTGGTACCGGGTATTCCTCGGGGGTTCCATGGTGTGCTAGCTACAACACTTCTATAGCACACCACATCTGACACACCCCCTCAGATCCACGGATCCCGTGGGTCTGCAGGTATCATTGTAAATTGACAAGAAGTGACCCCGGGTCTGCCCATGGGCAGGAAATCCCCTTCATTCTAGTCTGGGGCAGTAGGCGACGTCATTCAGCAGCAGCACCCTGGATCCTAGTTGCACTGTCATCGTGCCGTATCCATGGATCGGCAACTTCCGGTCCCCGAACCACACGAAGTCGTGATCGGGTGCTTGCCGATAGTTGACGAGCCTTGCCTCAGTGTTGGTGATTGATATCGTTGTTGCCGGGTCCAGAATGACTGAATGGCGGAGAGGATAGTCCTCTGCTGACGCAGCGAAACTTCCGTGAACGGTCACCCCTCTGCCTTCAAGTCAATCTGGACTGATCGGGAGTGATTCTTCTTTGGTGATTCGTGGTGTGCTGCTTTTGCTGTTTCTGGTTCTCTTCATACCACGAACCTGTCCTTGTAGGTTAGCGTCTTCGTCAAGAACTCTGCTTACTCGTGTCTGTATATTTGTGTAGGGAACGAAGCTTGATGGTGCTTTTTCTGGGAATACATAATGGCAATTTTCAAGGGCGTGAGGAAGGTTACAGGCTGAACATCTATTGTCCCTTTGCCTCTTTTGGACTGATCGTCCTCCCTTTCCTCTGCGTGAACTAGTCGCACTTGATCGTGGAAGCACGTTATCTTCAACGGGGCGAGTATCCTCGTCTTGATTCCCGTCCTGGGGCTGATTATCAGCTTCTCCAGCGTATGTTGCAAAAGCTACTTTTCCAACCTTTGCCTTTGTTGGCTGTTGGATAGCTATGCCTTCACGGAAGTCGTTACTCATTTCCCGATATTTCAAGCTCCCATCTGAAATGCTTTGTTTCTTGTATAATTGATAGGAGGCTGCCTATTGTGGCATGATCAAGGACATCGCATTCAAGAAATCTATTGCCCACGCGGAGCTGTCTAATCAATGCTAGCATCCGACTACCACATTCTTAAGCCTTCGGGCGGCATGGGTCAGATACCACTATGGGAGATGTAAGAAACATTGATCTTGGCCATATACAAGCTGCTAACTCAAAATAGTGTTCGATGTAGCACGGCAGCACCTTAGTATGGTATCCATCTCATTGATCCAGAATTAAGCCATTGACATTATCCAGTTACTTCAAACCTCGACACATCAATGGTTTAGGTACGTTTCAGGATGGTGGACTCATGTTCAACAATCCTGCATCTATAGCCTTAGAGGAGACCGCTGCCATATTTCCCCTCCCAGCGGAGCCCAGCCTTGTTGTTTCTTTGGGTACCGGCTCAGCCAAACCTAGAAGTCCAACCACTGTCGATCCGCCACATTTCTTTCATGACTCTTTCCCTGCCAGAGTATACCGAGCCTTTTGGAATAGCAGCAGTTCGAGGCGAGCTTGGCAACAATTAATGAATCATAAGAAGCTCGGTGATAGCAGCGAGTTCTTTCGTTTCGATCTTGAGTTCGAAGGAAATGGACCAGCCTTGGACGATGTCTCTGAAATGGAGGAAGTTGGCCGCCTCGCCCGTGAGAGCATACAGACATCCCCAGCACTTCCTAAACTGGTTCAGCACATCAGGGCCCAGCTTTTTGTCTTTGAGTTATCCTCTTCTACGCCGATTACGTACTGTGACGGAAGATTACAGTGCCGCGGACAGGTCCTCTGTCGTTTGGCATTTTCGACAAAAGAGTTGAAAGTCTTCTTATCGCAACTTCAGAATAAGTCTGCGTCGTTAAGAATTAGCAATAAAGCACTGCCTCACTGCTTCCAGGATCCAATACCCCAACAGGTAGGCATCGGGTTCTGCATGGAAGTACAATTCACAGTTGCCAGTCGGACCGAGCCTTTTTCAATAGTACTCTGTGAGGAAGAGGGGACGGAATGCAATATCAGCGGGTCACCATTCACACTGCAGAGTTTGTTACGGCAGCAGAACATGGAATCTTGGTTTGGCACCGCTGATCACAGAAAACGTCGCCTTGAAGCAAGCTACGAGGGTGGTCGGGGGAAGAGAGCTCGATTCTGCTAATCATGAAAGCAGGATGGCAGTTGCAACGCCAAAAGCGGGAAATATGTTGACTGACATGTTTCAAGAATGAAAATAGTAGACAGAAAGAGAAATAGAACATCCGCCACGAAGAGGAACAGAAACAAGAACTGGAGGGGCAACGCGATTGCAAGGAAATAATTGATTAGAATGGCTTATGTTTTCTATCTTTCTTGCTGGAGTCTATTTGACGCACTTATTGTACATATATTATAGTCATTGCTATAATTTAGCGCTGTGTGTGTGTGTGTGCTGTTCCCTGACGAGCAGCTCTACGCGACCACGCACTGCATACGTTGAAACTTTGCTTCATGCACTCCAATAAAAC